>NC_056732.1:1242427780-1242657780 GCF_019279795.1 Protopterus annectens | reverse complement strand
TGCTTAATCACAGTATTTTGAGCATTCTATGTGTATCAAATCACAGTGCTTGTCCAATCATACTGTGAGAACAGTAGTCTTGCATAATACTGAAGAGAATAATAAAAAACGGTGCACGCCATGGGGGCATGTGGGTGTGCTTCATGCACAGAATGTCACACCCTGGGGTGTTGGTTCTGCAGAACTGGGAGATGAGGCTGGCCAGGTGTGTGAGCAAACTGCTGTGTCTCAAACCCCTGGCAGGATGCTAACAGTGGGAGAAACAGTGTAGACCAGTTAAGTCTAATTTTGACACAACAACAGGTCTGTCCCTGGTGGGACGAACCAAAAATTGTGAGTAACATCGATATCTGCACCAGTATCAGAGTACTGTCATGGCAAGGCTTGTACATATGTGGACTAAACAAATGAAGAGCCTGCAGAAGCTTGGGTTGAGACAGTATACTGGAGGAGTACCAAGACGTGCAGAGAGGGCAATGTGTGGAGGTGTGATATGGTTGGGCTAGCAACTGGAGAATGGATGGATGCTGTGTATGTGGAGCTTGGGGGCCAGGGGAAGGAACCATGGTTTTGACATTATGGTAGAAATAAACCAATGAAGCAGAACAGCAATAGTGTAGTGGGCATAGCATCTGTCCAATGCGCAGACATTCCTGGTTCGAGTCTCACTGTAGCACAGTCTATTTTACATGGCAAAGCACATTATAACCAATAGTTCTGTTGCAGAACCCACTAAATAGCATATATATATATATTTATGAACAGGAGTACCGCAAGAAATGCAGATGTGAAGAGTCAGTCATACTGAATAAGGCAGTAGTAAGCAGGTGCAAGTGGGGGTAAGCAATGCACACACAGGGTAAGCAATGTTGAAGCCAACTGTCTCTAAGCATATGTAACCAGAGATTAGCATTGCTTACCTTCGCTCAAACCAGCGCAAACACGCTTACAATTGCCTAAAAGTGCCTTAATCACTCTGTATGCATCAGCTGCTGTTCTGTCCAGAAATAAAAGTAACCAGTCTTTGTAGGATGTGAACCCAGCACCCTCTACACTACAGTAGTAAACCACTAAGCCATCACAGCATTATGTAAGAATGAGGTTCCAACAAACAAATCCGCACCATAGGAAAATCAAGCTGAACATATGCAATGGATTTATATACAGTGTGATGTTGTATAACCTGCTACATAACATAAATATGTGAATTGGAGTACTGCAGTAAGTCCAGATGTGAGGTGTTTTTGTAATAAAGTGTTGAAGTTCACAGGACCCCATACAGTGTAGGTACACATGAATCAAGGATACAAGACACATATATAACATGTAATGAAGAAGAAATCAATGCCAAAAGGCAGATATCATGCAAATCAAATATGAAGCACCACTAAGCATTGTGCCAGGATACTACCAGTGGGAAAAACAGTGTCAACCTGCTAAGTCTAATCTTGAAACAAACGCATATTTGTCCCTGGTGGGTCAACCCCAAAAATTCTGCGAAAAAGAGTCTTCAGAGTAACATACCATGCCTCAAAGGTAAGCAAGGAAGGGTATTTATGTTCGCGGACTAAATGTTCAGGAAGCCGGATGATCCATGGATCGAGACAACTTATGTGATGTGTTCCAAGAAGTGGAGAGTGGGCAATGTGTAGTGGTGTGCTTAGATTCAGCTGGAACCTGTAGAAAGGAGGACTGCCATGGACGAGGAGCGTGGGGGTGAGAGAACCATGGGTATGAAATTATGGGTCTAGGCGTGCAGGTGTTGGATGTATGCAGTATGTATATGCCTATATGTAAATATGTATAGACATGTGTGTATGTGTATATATATATATATATATATATATATATATATATATATATATATATATATTTTTTTTTTTTTTTTTTTTTTAATTTATTTATTTTACATTTGTTGACCGAAATAGTCTGACTGGATCAATGTCTATTTTCAGCGGAGGCTCAGGGAGATAAGCTCCAAAAGCATACAATACATTAACTAACTAATAAGACATAATTGCATGTATAGTATTTCCAAAAATACATTAAATAACTATTAAGACAATTATTACATGAATGGAAATTACAAAAAATATGTAAGCAAACATGAACTAGACAAGAACACAGGTTAGGAGATTCCCCTGATTATAGTCAGGAGAGAATTAACAATACTCGGTAAACAAGATTTTTCACATTCATGTTGAGACTTTAGCCAGGTTTGTTGCAGTGGCATAGCCAGTGTAATGCCATATGTTGTTTGAGTTTAGTTTTAAATTGGCCTGAGGAGGAGAGCAACATAATGTCAGCTGGAAGTAAGTTTCAGACTCTGCCTGCTGAGTTAGCAAAGAGGGCATCACCAGCTGGATTGTTAGTTTTGATTGTCTGAATTAGTAGTTTGTTCAAGGATTGGAACAATCTTGGATTGTTATGGGGATGATAATATTTCTAAGGGCTGGTATATTATCTGGGTTATAGAGGATTTTGTTAGCCATGATCAGCAGGTTATATTGGATAAGACTGGGAAGTTCTAGCCATCCAAGTTGTTTGAGGTTGATGCAGTGGTGGGTTCTAAAAGGCAGGCCTGTGGCAAACCTGGCAATGTGATTATAACAGGTTGAGAGCCTATTGAGTGCAGATTTGTTTAGACTGGAGAGAAGGGGGGAGGCATATAAAAGTGTTGAACGTAGGTGGGAGCGATCTATGGCCATCTTAGCTGGAGAGGTAGGGAAGGATTTAATTCTATAGCGTGACCCAACTTTTTTATTGATGTTCCTGATTGTCTGATTTACATATAGGTCAAATTTTAGGTTATTGTCAATAATGATGCCTTGTAGCTTTGTATAGGGGTCGGGGGAAATAATTGTCCCATCTTTTGCATTTATGTTGAAGGAGAAAATAGCAGATTTTTGAGTTGATGAGAATAACAACATTTTAGTTATTTTGGGATTGAGTAACAATGGATGCTTAGAGAGCCAATTTTCTATAGCATAAAAGGTGGACTGGGTAGCAGCCCTCAATTCTGTGGGAGATGTAGCTGAGCAGATCAGAGTGGAGTCATCAGCATATTGGATACAGCTGATGTTTGGTATGATAGTAGGCAAGTCATTAATAAAGATGGAAAACAGTAGGCGACCTACTATGGAGCCTTGTGGTACTCCAAGGGTGTTCAGCAATAGATAAGAGAGCTTGTTCTGCCATAAGACAGCCTGTTGTCTCCTATTAAGGTTGGATGTAAACCAAAGAAGGGCTTTAAAATCTAGACAGAAAGTTTGCAGGGTGAGAAGCAGAAGTTGCTGATCGACCATATCAAATGCCTTAGAAAGATCCAAAAAGAGGGCAGATGATATGTGATTATTGTTACAGTTATTGTTTATGGTATTGCAAAAGCCATTAGGGCTGAGGTTGTGCTATGGTGTGGCCAAAAACCATGCTGGCTATCAGCGATGAGGTAATTTTGGATTAGGTGATGCATGAATTGTTTGTGTATACACTTTTCCATAATCTTTGCAAGTGGTGAAAGTATAGCTATGGGTCTATAATTGGAGAATTCAGTGGAGGAACCTCCTTTATGTAGTGGAATTACATAGGATGTTTTCCAAATGGTGGGGATCATGGCATCTGATATGGTATGATTGATTAGTATTGAAATTGGATAGGCAATGACATCAGCTGATTTTTGTAGGTAATCGGCAGGGAGTTGGTCAGCGGAGAGTGTGGTGGGTTTTAGTTTCTTGATCAGGTTATGGATAAGTGATGTGGACACTGGTTGGAAGCTAAATGAGAGTTGGTATTTAGAAGTTGTAATGTTAGGGCCTGGGGAGCTAGGAGGTAATTGGGTAGCTACGGCTTGAATTGTTTCGGTAAAAAAAAGGTTAAAACTGTCTGAGATCTCCTCTGGGGCTTTATCACTAATGGCAGTGGGAGGTAGGTGTAGATGTTTTTCCAGGATGAAGTAGATTGTTCAGCCCAGCCCAGAACTTCTGAGGATTGTTCTGGTTAGCTGTCTGTAAATTGCAATAGTATTGTTTCTTGTCTTGTAAAATAATTTTTTTAGTTTCATTCCTAGCATGCCTGTATTTAATATGATCATGGGGGTCTTTAGTGGAGCGCCATACAGCCCATAGTTTATTTCTGCTGGTAATCTTTAGTCTAGACTCTTTAGAGAGCCAAGTTGCAGTTTTTGCTTTTGTTCGCTTAGAGCGGACCGGTGCATGTAGAGCTAGAATTTCAAGAAATTTATTGTTAAAGTAGGCAACTGCATCCTATAAAGAGGTGCTTTAGAATAGAGCAGTTACAGGAGCTAAGTTCCAGTCAGAATTTGTCAGGGTTACAGTCACTTTTGTTTCTGACTTTTCTGAGTAAGGGTTGTTGCGGATTAATGGCTTTTTTCTTGACTATGTAAGTGAGGAGGTGGTCACTTAGGACATTGGGGAGGGTACCAGCAATGTACAGTTGGGGGTTACTATTTACAAGTACCCAGTCAAGTATGCTTTCTTTTTGGTTGGGTTTACCTAGCCTAGTGGGGGTGGTTATGGTTTGAGCAAATGCATTCAGCTTGATGTGGGTAGAAGGGGATTCTGAGGAATAGGAACCCCAGTCTGTGTTAAAGTCTCCTAGGATTAGGGTTTCTTGGGGGTAGTGACATGATAGCCAGTAAAGGGTGTCTTCAAGTGTGGCTACGTTATTACCTGGGGGAATATACATACAGATGATGATGATGCTTTTATTTTTGTTAAATTGCAATCTAGTGGCAAGAATTTCAGAGTTATTTATCTGAAGTGGTTGAATTACATCTGCGGTCACATCCAACTTAGATATATAGAGTACAGCTGCCCCCCCTTCCTGGATGTGCAGTCCAGCCTGTGTATATTACACCCAGGTAGTAACACTTCATTGTCAGTAGTGGAAGGTTTTAACCAGGTCTTAGATAGACAGAAAATCTCAGGGGAGTAGACAGCTAGGAAGGCATGCAATTCATGTACCTTATTATTGATGCTCCTAATGTTGAGATGACAGATAAGGAGAAAGTTAATTGGTCTGCTGATTATATTTTGTGGCTTAGGTTGCATGCAGAAGGGGTGTGTGTATCAGGGGTAGATGGGCCAGGGTTGAGGTGCATGTCACCACTGAGTATAAGGCTAAGTCAATACTTGGTGATGAACTTCAGGAGGTTGTGTAATAGTTTGTGGTATTGTTTGGATTTAGTGCTAATGTACAGAGGGTTAGCATGCTGTGAGAGTGAGAATGTTGTAGAGTATTGCCATTTGTTAATAGTATGGCAAAAGGTGGAATGTTCTACAGCTAGGGGTATAGTGTGGCGTGCAGGGAACTGATACTCATTAAGCTGTTGGTTTTCATACAAAGTAAGTACATAAGGGACTAACAGAATGGGTAGTAAAGAGTAGCATAACAGAGTGATAGAAAGGAGTAAAGTGGTTCGTATCTGTTGTTTAGTAACACAACAGAAGAAGATCAGATGATCAGTATAGGGGTAGTAAAGTGGGTGGAGAAAGAATGATAGTGGAAGTGGGTGGAGAAAGAATGAAAGTGGATAGCTGAAAGGGGTCAAGTCAGGGTGGAAAGAGTAAGGCAGTAAGGCTGATAGGGTATAATAAGTAGGGGTGTGGTTAAGTACCTATAAATTTGTAGGTAGTGGGGGCGGGTGGAAATTGGGGGCATTGAGGGGTGCGAAGCCAGCTCGAGCACAGCGGGGGCAAGCGGAGCAGGGCTTACACTGACTACGAGTGGTTCCCTAGGCTATGGTACGTAATTAGTGTAATGCTTGTATTATTAGACTAGATTTTAAGCTGAAGTTTGTAACTGAATTGTTAAATAGGTTTGAATCTATTATGTTATTTCACCTATGTAAGAGACTAAGATATGGACTGTGTTTAGAAAGTGTTTTGCACTCTAGCTGGGTGACTTATTAGCTACAGGATGGGGATCTGAATGCAATATTCAGGGCTAAGTGAGGGAGATATGTAATATAGAGAGGGAGAGGTATATATCTATTTAGTTATAAATATATGGACACACACACATACATCTACATATCTCAATACGTTTCCCATACTGATGAATGGTATTGCTGGATGCTATGTTTGTGAAAACATCCATGTCATGTATATCTGTGATGGCTTAGTGGTAAATCACATTGACTATGGTGTGCAGGCTCCTGGGCGAGCCTTGCAGAGGCTGTTTATTTTGTTGCTGGGCAAAATAAGGGTGGTCAGATACAGGGTGATAAGGCACTTTTAAGCAGTTGAAAGTGGGTTTGCATGAGTTTGTGCAATGGTAAGCAATGCTAAATGCTGACAAAATCTGGTTACACCAGGTTAGCCTCAAAATTGCTTACTTTGTGTATGCAGTGCTTACCATCTTGCAAAACTGCATACTAACACTTAAAAGTGCTTACTCCCACTTCCCCTGTGCTAATTTCCTTTAAGAAAAGGCAAAAAGGGTTGATAGGACAGTTGTGAAAAAGGGGCACAAAGAGGGAAAGACAGTAGGGAAAATAGCTAGGGATGTGCAGGAAGGGTGTAGGAAAGGCCCATAGCTGCCACTTTCTTCTACAGCAACAGATGTGCATATGCACTGAAGTTGGAGGTAGGTTTGGACACTCAAACCCCTAAAGGAGGGGTGAGGACAACAATAATATGTTGTAATGCCAGTTAGACCACATTGCATGTGCCCAGTGGACACATGTGTGGAATGGACAGCTATGAATGTGGCAAGATACTGTTTGGGAATAGATTGCCCTTATTTTAAGGTGTGAGTGGGATGTTGGGGAAGGAGAGTAGGTATGCTTCGGGAGGATAGGATAGGTAGGATGACAGACAAGACAGCATACAGGGGTGGTATATGACACATGTGGGGGAAACACCTTGGACGGGAAGGGGTGTTTTGAAGTTGCAAGCCCATGAGCCCCCAAATGGAAACAGTGGGACTGTGGTCCCCACCCATGGGCAGTCACCACAGCAACTTCATGGCCCCAAAGGTGGCTGTGCTGGGGGCTGGGTAGAAGGTGTAGGCTCACCCTTTGATTGCACCATGCAGCCCTCAAGCTGACGTAGGTGATCTTGAAACTCTTTGCTGAGCTCCCTACACACCATGGACTGGACCTGATGGCAGGTGACAGGTTCCTGTCCTCCCCCACTCTCGGGGGGACAGTTCCACCCAAAGGTCGTGCATGGAAAATGGAGGAGGAGGTCCCAGGCTGGGACCCAGACCTGCTGCTGCCTGGTGCCATGGCCAGCCGAGGTGGGACAGGTGGATCGACTGACATTAGCATTCTCATATGGGCTATGGTGTTGCTGTTTTACAGCAGATAAGGGCCAGTAATAGTCAGCAGCAGTCAGGATTACTTATAACAGCAGTCATAGAAATTCCCATTAGCACAAGACACCAGATCTAGAACAGTTTCAGAGCAAGGGGAACACATGCACATATCCTGCACGACATATGTACAAAGGGTGACAGACGTGTGAGTAGCGCTATGAACACTGGCACAATATTGGCATGGTGCTGTGGTAACCTCAGATATTTACTGTCATACCACTGTGTTTTGTGAAGTATGTCCAATCTGTGATATGAAGTCAGTAACTCTCATGGCTGTCACCATGTACTGACTGCAATCCTCACACTATGCTTCTGCCGTTCTCAGATAGGTGTTCTGTGAGTAACACAAGGAACAATAGGTTCAACACACTAACCAGTCTCCAGATGACCCTACAGATAGGGGTTTCCTCACAAACATCACACTGTCATGACAGATCTTACAACAGGCAGACTAGCCATAACCACACACACCCTGTTAAACAAACAGTACTCTAAATTAAGAACAGCATGACTTAAATTCTGTAGTCATGTCTGGCACATCCCCTCCTATCTGTTGGCCTTTTTTCACAGTGTATGTTGGTGGAGGTAAATCCCAAACCCATCTGTGATGATTTATGCCAAACACCAGATCTAGGTTCCACTCACAGTGAATATCACGGCCCAACACCAACATGATGTTCCCAGATATTGTAGTGTGTTTCCATGCAATTGGCTATGGGAATGTTACCACAGCTGTGTCACATTCAATCAGCTAGAGGAGGACTGCAATTGGTGCAGATGTCATCAGCTGATCATGACCAACACTTACAAAACACTAGCTGCTGCATAAGCAGAGCAGGTGTACATATCCACATCCACCAGGGAGGGTGTGGGAGGGACAGACAGAGACAAAGTACATCAGGGAAGGTGTGGGCGAGTAAAACTGAAGCATGTTTGTGTGACACACATACCAGTACAGGGATTCAAACCCCTGACTGACAATACATTACTATCACATGTGCACACAGTTATTGCATGTGCCACATAGCTTACAGGTTGGTGAGCTGTCCAAAAACATATGTGCTGGTGAGTGACATCTGCAACAGTGATATTTTACAGATACAGTAGGTGTAGAACAAGTGCCTGTCCACATTGACTAGTGTCAGCGGCAACACAGCCACACTCTCTAAGGGACTCATACACATTGCTGCACTTGCCAGGATCAAGAATACACTCCCTACCTAGTTATTTTACCACAATAGAGTACTGCACAGGTATCACATGCACCACATGAGCTACTGTGCTGTACTATGGGCAAAGGGCATGTGAAGTTGTCTGACATCAGTCGGACTGCTTCAGTATGCCAGTGGGAGTTGTACCAGGTGTGAATATGGTTGGAAGCATCATACACCACACACAGGGACACAGAGTGCCAGTACTGATTTGCATGTGTGCATTGCTTCACGGATATGTAGTGGTTGGCTGTGCCAGAAGGCTGTACAAGGCTAGGTGAGGGGGTATACCTTCGCATCAGGCCACATGACAATGGTCTGCCGTGTGGATCAGGTGTGTAGTATCTGGAATGTCCCACACAGCTGGGTACTATATTCTCCATCCTGTCACCTGGGTTAGTATTGTGTGTGGCCAGTGCTGTGCAGTGCCTGCCATGTATGTGTTCTATAGTCCATGACATGGATGGTGTCTGGGATGTGCACACATCCCACATGCATGTACAGTGACATGTGGAAGCGTACCTGGATTGCCAGGTCCATGTTATGTACACAGATTGTTATTATCACATGTGCCACTCCTGACCTCTTGTGGTAGGGCGTACTCATGGACAGTCCTTTGTGGATCACATTTGATGGCACCACAGATGTTGTAGGCATCCATTGAGGAACATAGTGAAGGTGCACTGTTTTCAGTTATGTGCCTATTGTACTGATGGACAGGGTGCCATGCCCTCGGTATCCCACTGCAATCACATCATGCTTGCTATCTGTGAACAGTATGCAGGGTACTACCAACATAGCGGTAGTTGTCTAATCAAGTGTGTTTGTGTATGAGGCACAGGTTCATAGTGTACTCTGTGTAATACTAGGGTTGCTTACTTTGTTCACCAGGCCTTGTATCACATGTAGGGGTGTAGATTGGCACCCCAGCATCTCCACTGATTGACATATTTCATCTTTGTAAGGTGGACATTGTTACATATAATATGGCCACCATATAGGAAAATGACAAAATCGGCTCCTCAATGGGTCCAGGTGTTGCACAGTCACCTCCACACACGTTACATATTACAAATGTACACACTTACCATGTCTGGGAATAGAACCCCTAACTAACTAGCTTATCACACTACAGTATTACACAGTTAGAGCATGCGCCACAACGATTACTGGGACAGTTTTCCCCAAAGATGTATTTCACAGTCGATGATGTCAGCAGACATGCCAAAGTAGGGCAATAGAGGTTGTAGTGCCTGTGAATGGCCTCAAAAGCATTGCTCCCCACTCTGACAAAGGAGCACACACAAACATTTACACATACCACGTCTGGGTATAGAACCCCTACCTAACTAGCTTATTACACTACAGCATTACACAGTTACAGCAAACACCATGGTGATTACTGGGATTCTGCTTCGCCAAAGGTGCATTTCACACGGAATGACATCAGCAAGCTTGTCAAAGAAGGGCAACGGCAGGTGTACTGACTGTCCTCAAAAGCATTGGGCCCTCCACATATGCACAGTTGCCACGAATGGGATTAGAACACCTAACTAACTAAAGCACATTAGAGCATTATGCAGTTACAGAACACGCCACGGAGATTACTGGGATACTCCTTCACCAAAGGTGCATTTCACAGGGAATGACATCAGCAGGCTTGTCAAAGAAGGGCAATGATAGGTGTACTGTCTGTCCTCAAAAGCACTGGGCCCTAAACATATGCACAGACACACACATAGACTCTCAGTTGACATGAATGGGATTAGAGCACCTGTCTAACTAGTACAGCACATTAGAGCATTACACAGTTTCAGAACATGTCATGGAGATTACTGGCATACTTCTTCACCAAAGGTGTATTTCACAGGGAATGACATCAGCAAGCTTGTCAAAGAAGGGCAATGACAGGTGTACTGACTGTCCTCAAAAGCATTGGGCCCTAAACATACACACAGACAACATGAACAGGATTAAAACACCTACCTACTACAGCACATTAGAGCATTACGCAGTTACAGAACATGCCACAGAGATTACTGGGATACTGTTTCAACAAAGGTATATTTCACAGGGAATGACATCAGCAGTCTTGACAAAGAAGGCCAATGACAGGTGTACTGACTGTCCTCAAAAGCATTGGGCCATAAACATACACTCAGTTGCCATGCATGGGATTAGAGCACCTATCACAGCACATTAGAGCATTACGCAGTTACAGAACATGCCACAGAGATTACTGGGATACTCATTTATCAAAGGTGAATTTCACAGGGAATGACATCAGCAGGCTTGTCAAAGAAGGCCAATGACAGGTGTACTGACTGTTCTCAAAAGCATTGGGCCCTAAACATGCACACAGTTGCCATGCATGAGATTAGAGCACCTACCACAGCACATTAGAGCATTACACAGTTGCAGAACATGCCACGAAGATTACTGGGATACTCCTTCACCAAAGATGTATTTCACAGGGAATGACATCAGCAGGCTTGTCAAAGAAATGCAAGGAAAGGTGCACTGACTGGAAGGCTACCAGGGGCAATTGTGTACAGTGATGGACATTTGCACATCATATGTTTTTGCAAAATGGGAGTGTGCTGTGTGGGACAGGCTTCATGAGAGGGGAGCTGTCTGTCACTCTCTTCCCAAATCTATTATGTGCATGTCTGGGCTGTTATAGTGTGTTGTCCATGGATATATGTGCATATTCTCATCCACTGTGTGTGCAGAGCTTGATTGGTGTGTAATGTGGAGTGTTTGTACAGACATCTGTGACTGACTGCTATGTATAGTCCACAGTTGTTTCCAGACATGGCCTTTATTTCTCTAAGTTTGTGAGCATACCCTGTATGACCCTTCTGTAATTTGTTTTCTGACATGGCCTTCACTTCTCTAAGTGTGTGAACATGCCCAGTATGAGTGTCTGTGTTGCATACGTGACTCCATTCCAGGTAGGTCATACTCCAGTGCAGGTATTTGTGCTCTACACCTACAGCTAGTAACCTGCTTCTGCAGGATATCTGTAGATTGGTTGACAATGTGGGTCGACATTGGGCAAAGGCTAGTGAGATTGTTGCTAATTGTGTCTGTGGTGCTTCTGCTACATGGTTTTGGTGTTGGCAGGAATACTCAGTGATATGTAATGTTTTACTCCCTGATGATTTATGTCATCAACTAATGACAGGTATACATCTTTGCTGGCAGTAGGCTCCTGGGGATTACAAGTTGAATGTAGCTTTGTCCAGTAATGTGATGTGCAACCTACATATTCATGCACACTCATGTCATTCTGGCGTGGAAACTGCAGACACTTGCTGATGGGTCTGTGTATATGGTCCAGCACCTTGGTGCTGTTGTGGCTGTGGGTCCCATGCCTGTACAATTATCACCATGACAGGATGGCCATATCATGCTGTGGCCATACCTCCCAGGTATTCCGACTCACTGAGGTTATCCAGAGGCAGGGCTCATTATTCTGTTCATTAACCCTTCACTTGATGAGTGGATGGGAAATTGGAAATACACCCCAGGATCACTTCTGTGTCTCTGCTCGACAGTGGCACAGGAATATAACTTTCTTGGGTGGCATAAGCCAGGGAACCTTGTTGGCTAGGCTTATGTAGGCCCTCGGGCCGATAGCCTAGTACCTACCTATGAACCTATGAACTGTTTGGTTTGCAAGCAGGTTTGTGGCCACCCATCTCAGTGTTTGCAGCCATGAGAAGTATGTGCACACATTAGGATTTCACCCTTCATACACTCCATGGTGGCAATGCTACCCCCCCCCCCCGTTAATCTGTCCTCTTCCTACCATTATACACACAATATCTGATAGGTATGCCTATAGTTGTCACTCCATCCCAGCAGTATGTACAGGTTGGTCCACAGTTCATGCATTGGAACATGATGGACATACTACTGGGATTTGTTAACATGCCCTTGCATTTATGTTCTGTGGACTGTGGTTTGTCATTATGTGGGAGTCCATGGGGTAACATACAGTGGCAGTATGGGCATGACACAGACCTGTGACAGATGACAGTGGGGCATTGGGTACTGATGCAGGCTATCAGTAGCAGGCCAGTGCATTCTGTCAGTTGTACAAACCCAGGCTGCAAGGCAATGTATTCCCCTGGGTTGACAGGATAGGTGTGCAAGGTGGTGATGGCAATTGTTTATGTCCTTATCAATCCATTGGGGTGGATGCTGGCAGGGTGCATCTTACAGCTATGGGCACACCTGAGTGGGACACCTCTTCAGCATTCTGCATTATGTGAGTATTCACATAGTAATGTGGGAATCATATTGTACTCATTCACAACAGCAGGGAGATGGCCTGTGTGTTACCTGAGGCTGATGTTGGGCCAGACTGGCTGCATGTGTGCTAGGGTAGCTACTTGCAACTGCCTCACAGTATATGTGGCCCTTTCCCCTGCTGGTGGCTAGTGGGCAGACACCAGCAGCTTCTACATACATCATACCTCTGCCTTTTGTGGTCTGCCAGTGTTTGCAAGGGCAGTACATCTTAGTTCCCCATACTACATAACCAACTGATGTGCTGTGAACCTGTATGTACAAATGGAGGGTGTCTCCATTTCACTGTGAAATGTTACACAGTCTCTCTCTATGGTACTTCCACCTGTGTACTGTGTGTACATCTGGGCTAATACTCATGTAATGTCCATCTTCCAGATGGTGACAGTTATGACATCTGTACAACTCACATGGTCTACTGCTGCAACATATCATGCTGGGATACCAGTCTGTTTGGCGCTGCAGTTGTGTGGACTTGGCCCAGTCATCAGCAGTACTGAACATTGGGCACCAGGATACACCATCAATGGCTATTTGCTGAACACTTTCACACAGCATACCACTAAGAACTACCAAACACACAGAGCTCTGCCTGTTGTAGACATACGACTATCCATCTTGCTGATTTGACCAGCGCAGGTAGTTGGTGCTCACTGTTATTACTCCCACACATGGATGCTAACACATTTCTACATAGGGTTGGGGGGGGGGCACACCTGCCAACTGTGGATATGTCCTACAACCACCTGGTACGTCAGGTACTCTGTTGGCTTCCACACAACAACCTGACACTCAGGTCTCTGCATATTGTACACATGCAACATTCCATCGTTATAATTGGGACAGCTCAGGAACTTTGTGTTCTGCTGCTGTGTTACCCACACATAGATGTTACTGCTATACTACATAGGATTGGGGGGGCACACCTGACAATTGTAGACATATCTGCTATACCCACCTGATATTTAGGTACCCTGTTGGCCTCCACACATCAGCCTGACACTCAGAGCTCTGCATATTGTACACATGAAACAATCCATCCTTCTACTTTTGCAAGCACAGGTACTTTGTGCTCACTGTTCTTACTCCTACACATGGATGCTAATACATGTCTACATAGGGTTTGAGGGGGCACACCTACCAACTGTGGACAGTTGCTTTGACCGCACTGGTATTTCTGGTAGTCTGTTGGCTTCCTTTTAAATCTGTATTCTGACCTGTCCTGCGGGCTACAGGCATAACAGTGTAGTACATTTTATAAGTTTTATTGACCTACATTGCCATTTCAGACTTCCTACCATTCATGAATGACAACCCACGTCCCAATCTGTTATACTCTGTGTAGGTCTGGAGGGGGGGTTGATCTCCATTGCCATACCTTGAGGACCTTAGCACAGCCTTTCCTTGTGTTCATCTACACCTGTCCTGCTGGCTGGGTGGGACTGTTGTTGGGTATGTGAATCTCCGTGACATGCATGTGTGTGCCCTATGGATGCACATTTGGGCCAGCACATGTCCTGCAGTGGGTTTTTTCACTTTGTATGTTACTGCCTACTTTGTTGACACCAGTATTTGTTATGGTTTCATGCTGCCCATAGAGCTGTCCACTATCTGCTGCCTTTCCATTCAGCCACCCAAATCCCTTCCTTGCATGTTCACATCCATACCATTGATACAACTAGCAGACCATACTACTGCATACAGTGATTGATAAGAAGGGTGACTTACCTTGCGGCTGTGCTAGTATTGAGGATGGTGCTGAAGGGCTGAATATGTCAGATGCACATAGTACACTCTCTATACATGGTAAAGCACAGATGGTGTCCTTTTTGTCATCCCTTTTATTGTATGTGCGAGTCAGAGAGAGTTTCCATTCCCTGGGTTCCTACTGTGTCAGTGTGTGTGCTAAGTATTGTCTCTTTGCCAAAGTCAAGGCATATTGTGCATGCCTACTTCTGCCTACAGGTGCAGGCTGGTTGTTCCTCCTCTGAGTCACTATGTGCCTGTGCTGGCCTTCGCAATGGTGGGGGGCTGTGTGGCCCTGCCTGTGCTGTTCCTGCTGCAGCTGCTTCCACAGGATCATGTTGTGTAGCATGGCACATACCATGAATATTTGGGTACATGTAGCTGGGGAGTACTGCAAGGCTCCACCAGATGTGTCCAGGCACCAGAACCGTGACTTGAGCATCACAAACACACACTCTATTATGATTCTTGTTTGTGCGTGTGCCGCATTATGGAGCTCTTGTTCGGGTGTGTGTGCATTTTTGATGGGTGTCATCAGCCACAGCTCCGGTGCGTAACCAAGCATCCCCCACTAGGTGGCCGTATGGGATGTCCCCACTGGCAAATCTCTGGTACAGCTGCGTCAGATGGCAGATGTGGGAATCGTGATAGCTCCCAGGGCTTCCAGCACACACATTCATTATAATGCCCTGGGCATCACACACGACCTGGCAGTTGATGGAGGGGAAGCCTTTGCAGTTTATGTTGCCCCTGCCCTGCTCATGGGGTGGTGCTTTTATGTGGATGTGCGTGCAGTCTATAGCATCCACTACTTCAGGGTATTCTGCTATTTGTTGGAAGAGAAGCATATTGCTGGCCAACGCCTCATGGGTGTTGAGTAAAAATATATGTGCTCACCAGCATGTGCTGACATGGCATCCAAGAACTGGTGGAGTACCTTAAATACTGATGCCTGTGAGATCCCCATGATATCCCCAGTTGGCCTTTGGAAGGTACCTGTAGCTAGTATTCTTAAGCCTACACATACCTTGGTTTCCACTGGGATTGATTCCCCTCTGTTGGTTCTGTGTCTGAGGTGTGACTGGCACAGCTCAATGATATGCTGTAGGAGGTCTCTGTCCACCCTTTAGCACTCCACTCTCTCCAGCTCATGAAGCCCCCGGTAGGTTTCCTTGGGTCTGTACACTCTTCTCCTCCTCCTCACTGTGTGTTGATCATCAGCATTCACATCCTCACCACCCTCAGCCTCTTGCACTTGCTGGTTTATGATAGCAAAATCAGCCCCTAATATTATTTCCCTTGCTTTCATTTTGTAAAATTTCCCTGTTCGTATACACTGGTGCAGAGTTTTTGGGAAAAAACAAGGGGGAAAGGTTATAGTGGTGTGCTGGGCTGGGCTGGTCTTCTGCCTGTGTAATTGGCAGATTCTGATACATTTCACCTGCCAGTTATGCTAGTTCTCCTTGATTACCTTCCTACTGCTGTTTTCCCTTCCCATTGCCTCCCTGTTTAAGCCTGTGTGTGTGCCGTGCAAACAGAGTGCTCACATGTGCACAGAGCTGCTATTTCCTAGTTTAACTTCTTTTTTCTTCCTGTAAAACCTGTTGAGCGGCGCGCACACCCGCTTACACTTTGAAAAGAGTGCTAGGCAGGTTTAGACACACCCCCTAGCTTAGCTGTGCTAGCTAGCTAAGCTAGGAGCAAACCTGAGCCACAGGCCTCCAGTCCGCTTACAGGATGCCTGACACACACTCCCATGATGTCACCTACCTCCTAGTCTTGCACCCAGCTAATCATACTCTTACACTGTTGGGACCTGACTCATATGCTGGGGAAAACTGGGATTCACTATCCTTCCCCTCATTTGCATAGGATTGCCTGCTAATGCATAGTTACATATCTTACACTGAGCTTCCCCCTTAGCAACCACTACTCACTGGCCAGGTTGTCTTCTGCCTGCCATTGACTTGCATGGCAGAATACTGATTTTAGTTAGAATGCTTATTTTAGGTTTATTTTCTTATTTTCCCCCCAATCCCATTTGCACATCGCTGCCCTATGCTTAAACAGCCGAGACCGGCAAAAAAAATAATATGCTGTTTTTTTTAATTTTTTGTATTATTTGCAATGCCAATGGCCTTATCCTTGGCCATTGGCATACTTTCTTAATGATATGCAGACTTTATTTGGAGCTGTCATAGCTCCGTTTTGGATTTTGCAGAAATGTACTCGGTTACTAACCGAGTACATTTCTGCGGATAGCACCCGTCTTGCACAAACTGTTGCAAGCCTCCTGGATTGCAAAATCACCTAATTTGCATGGATTTCACCTCCAAATGGGGTGATTTGCATACCAGGGCTTAGTCTTTGCAGAATTAGTGCAGGAGCGCTCGTGCATGCCCCTGTAGGCTGTTCCTGGATCGCACGGCAGACATATTGCCTGTGTGGCCTCCTGCACCAATCTTGCATTCCGTGCAAGCTTTTGTGAATCTGGGGGAGTGTATTTCAAATATTCAGAGATCCTTCACTGTTAATAAATGTTTATCAAAATAATTACGTCTGGGATAAAAGTCAGTATTACTCTTTTTTTAAATGATCACATTTTCATTACTCGTATTCTGTTAATCTTTCCCTCACAGACACTGGAGAAAAGTTTCAGCGATTCCCTCCTGCATACTTCCAGTGTTTCATTCTAATCCTTTACAAGGAAGATGAAATTATAATAATACACAGTGAAAAACTGTCAGCATCTCCAGAAACACAAAACCTAATAAAGTATAACTAAAGATGTTCTTCTCAGAAAAATCAATATAAAACATTAACAAATTTACCAAAGTTAGTTTTGTGTATGCTATATTAATCAAAACTTCTGAAGTTTGTTAAAAAATGATATTTTTAAAATTTAAAAAATTTTACATATTGCACACAGTTTATCAGAAACAGTTGTATGTATTTTAATGGGATATTTCACTTGCCATTCAACTTTTACATGTTAATACTTTTAAAGATGTAAATAAGGATACAGAATAAGAAATAATTTTAATGAATATCCTTATAAACAAGACAGTAAGGGCTTCTCTGTAATTCCAAAAACCCCATTTCCCTAACGATCTATTATGTTGAACTAGACAGTTACTGTTTTCAATAGGAAATTGCTACTGATAAGGTTCCAAGTGTGCACTAGTAATGATTCCTTTATTTTGGGAGAATTCTTCTTTCTTCTTGTTTGTGCGGTTGTAGAGTTGGTATACATAAGATCAGTGTGTGCGTGGAGTGGGCTTGACCCCAACAAATTACACTTACTTCTGAGTTTCTTTGACAGCTTAAATCACAAAGAGTTGTGTTCTTAGCAAGTTAAACCAAAGGAATTAGTAGGTAAAGCCTGTATGCACAATGCACATAATAATCCACTGTAGCATTTCTCATCATGCTTTGACTTTTCATATGATGCCATGCAATGTAAAATGAAATGATTTCTATCCAAAATATAAGAAGATTTATGGAATTCTTGTAAAGAGACATTTCACCTGCTGTTATTCAGTTTTTGTACATTGGGGTTGGGGGAGTGGCCTAATGGTTAAGGTGTTTGGCTTAAACACAAGGTGCAGTGTTTTAGTCTCACAAGGGATAATTGGCTAAGCTTAAAATGGCTCGCAAGGGCAGTTAGCTTAGTACTAATCTATGAACCTATGAACCTATTGCTTCATTTCTAACATGTGAACAAAGACAAAAAAAATGGAAATTATTCAAATAAATAGGCTTATAAACAATATAAACTACCTCTAAAACATATTTTGTAGCAAGTAAATGAAAACCGCTACAGTTATTCCCTCACATAAACGAGAACCCCCCCCCCCACAGACTAGGCATGTACAGACTCATAAATTCCTGACCTGTTATACTTTGTGTAGGTCTGAAGGGGGGTTGATCTCCATTGCCATACCTTGAGGACCTTAGCACAGCCTTTCCTTGTGTTCATCTACACCTGTCCTGCTTACTGGGTGGGACTGTTGTTGGGTATGTGAATCTCTGTGACATGCATGTGTGTGCCCTATGAACACACATTTGGGCCAGCACATGTCCTGCAGTGGGTTTTTTCACCTTGTCTGTTACTGCCTACTTTGTTGACACCAGTATTTGTTATGGTTTCATGCTGCTAATAGAGCTGTCCACTATCTGCTGCCATCCCATTCAGCCACCCAATTCCCTTCCTTGCATGTTCATACCCATACCATTGATACAACTAGCAGACTATACTACTGCATACAGTAATTGCTAGGAAGGGTGACTTACCTTGCGGCTGTGCCAGTATTGAGGACTGTGCTGGAGGGCTGACTATGTCAGATGCACATAGTACACTCCCTATACATGGCAAAGCACAGATTGTGTCCTTTTCGGCATCCCTTTTATTGTATGTACGAGTCAGAGAGAGTTTCCATTCCCTGGGTTCCTACTGTGTCAGTGTGTGTGTGCTAAGTGTTGTCTCTTTGCCAAAGCCAAGGCATACTGTGCACGCCTCCTTCTGCCTACAGGTGCAGGCTCAGGTTGTTCCTCCTCCGAGTCACTCTGTGCCTGTGGTGGCCTTGGCAATGGTGGGGGGCTGTGTGGCCCTGCTCCGTGCTGTTCCTGCTGCAGCTGCTTCCGCAGGATCATGTTGTATAGCATGGCACATACCATGAATATTTGGGTACATGTAGCTGGGGAGTACTACAAGGCTCCACCGGATGTGTCCAGGCACTGGAAATGTGACTTGTGCATCAGAAACACATGCTCTATTATGATTCTTGTTTGTGCATGTGCCTCAGTATGGAGCTCTTGTTCGGGAGCATGTACATTTCTGATGGGTGTCATCGGCCATGGCTCCAGTGCGTAACCAAGCTTCCCCCACTAGGTGGCCATATGGGATGTCCCCACTGGCAAATCTCTGGTACAGCTGCTTCAGATGGCAGATGTGGGAATTGTGATAGCTCCCAAGGCTTCCAGCACACGCATTCATTATCACAACCTGGCAGTTGATGGAGGAGAAGCCTTTGCAGTTTATGTAGCCCCTGCCCTGCTCATGGGGTGGTGCTTTTATGTGCATGTGCGTGCAGTCTACAGCACCCACTACTTCAGAGTATTAGGCTATTTGTTGGAAGAGACGCATATTGCTGACCAACACCTCATGGGTGTTGAGGAAATATATGTGCTCACCGGCATGTGCTGACATGGTATCCAAGAACTGGTGGAGAACCCTGGATACTGATGCCTGTGAGATCCCCATGATATCCCCAGTTGGCCTTTGGAAGGTACCTGTGGCTAATATTCTTAAGCCTACACATACCTTGGTTACCACTGGGATGGGTTCCCCTCTGTTGGTTCTCTGTCTGAGGTGTGACTGGCACAGCTCAATGATATGCTGTAGGAAGCCCCTGTCCACCCTATAGCGCTCCACTATCTCCAGCTCATGTAGCCCCGGGTAGGTTTCGCAGGGTCTGTACACTCTTCACCTCCTCCTCACTGTGTGTTGGTCATCAGCATTCACATCCTTACCAACCTCAGCCTCTTGCACATGCTGGTTTATGATGGCAAAAGCAGCCCCTAACATTTTTTCTCTTGCTTTCGTTTTGTGAAATTTCCTTTGTTCGTATTCACCGGTGGTGCAGAGTTTTCAGGAAAAAAACAAGGAGGAACGGTGTTTGCATAGTTTATAGTGGTGTGCTGGGCTGGGTTGGTCTGCTGACTGTGTAATTGGCTGATTCTGATACATTTCACCTGCCAGTTATGCTAGTTCTCCTTGATTACCTTCCTACTGCTCTTTTCCTTTCCCATTGCCTCCCTGTTTAAGCCCGTGTCTGTGCCGCGCAAACAGAGTGCTCACATGTGCACAGAGCTGCTATTTCCTGGTTTAACTTCTTTTTTCTTCCTGTAAAACCTGGTGAGTGGTGCGCAAACCCGCTTACAATTTGTAAAGAGTGCTAGGCAGGTTTAGACACACCCCTTGGCTTAGCTGTGCTAAGCTAGGAACAAACCTGAGCCACAGGCCTCTAATCTGCTTACAGGATGCCTGACACACACCTCCATGATGTCAACTAACTCCTAGTCTTGCACCCAGCTATTCATACTCTTATACTGTTGGGACCTAATTCACATGCTAGGGAAAACTGGGATTCACTATCCTACCCTTCATTTGCATAGGATTGCCTGCTAATGTATAGTTACATATCTCCCACAAGCCTCCCCTTTAGCCTAACCGAGTACATTTCTGCATATAGCACCAGTCTGGCACAGACTGTTGCAAGCTTCCTGGATTGCGAAATCACCTTGTTTGCATGTATTTCACCTGCAAATGGGGTGATTTGCATACCAGGGCTTAGTCCTTGCAGAATTAGTGTATGAGTGCTCGTGCATTCCCCTGTAGGCTGTTCCTGGATCACATGACCGACATATTGCCTGTGTGGCCTCCTGCACCAATCTTGCACTCCGTGCAATCTTTTGTGAATCTGGGGGAGTGTATTTCAAATATTCAGAGATCCTACGCTGTTAATAAATGTTTATCAAAATAATTACGTCTGGGATAATAGTCAGTATTACTCTTTTTTTTAAATGATCGCACTTTCTTTATTCGTATTTTGTTAATCTTTCCCTCACAGACACTGGAGAAAAGTTTCAGCGATTCACTCCTGCATACTTCCAGTGTTTCATTCTAATCTTTTACAAAGAAGATTAAATCATAATAATACACAGTGAAAAACTGTCAGCATCTCCAGAAACACAAAACCTAATAACATATAAATAAAAATGTTCTTCTCAGAACAATCACTATAAAACATTAACAAATTTACCAAAGTTAGTTTTGTGTATGTTATATTAATCAAAACTTCTGAAGTTTGTGTTAAAAATAATATTTTTAAAATTTCAAAAAAATTACATATTGCATACAGTTTATCAGAAACAGTTGTATGTATTTTAATGGGATATTTCACTTGCCATTCAACTTTTACATGTTAATTGTTTTAAAGATGTAAATAAGGATACAGAATAAGAAAAAATTTTAATGAATATCCTTATAAACAAGACAGTAAGGGCTTCTCTGTAATTCCAAAACCCCCATTTCCTTAAGGATCTATTATGTTGAACTAGACAGTTACTGTTTTCAACAGGAAATTGCTACTGATAAGGTTCCAAGTGTGCACTGGTAATGATTCTTTTATTTTGGGAGAATTCTTCTTTCTTCTTGTTTGTGCGGTTGTGGAGTTGGTATACATAAGATCAGTGTGTGCGTGGAGTGGGCTTGACCCCAACAAATTGCACTTACTTCTGAGTTTCTTTGACAGCTTAAATCACAAAGAGCTGCGTTCTTAGCAAGTTAAACCAAAGGAATTAGTAGGTAAAGCCTGTATGCACAATGCACATAATAATCCATTGTAGCATTTCTCATCTTGCTTTGACTTTTCATATGATGCCATGCAATGTAAAATTAAGTGATTTCTATCCAAAATATAAGAAGATTTATGGAATTCTTGTAAAGAGACATTTCACCTGCTGTTATTCAGTTTTTGTACATTGCTTCAATTATAACATGTGAACAAAGACAAAAAAATGAAAATTATTCTAATAAATAGGCTTATAAGCAATGTAAACTAGCTCTAAAACATATTTTGTAGCAAGTAAATGGAAACCGCTACAGTTATTCCCTCGCATAAGCGAGAACTCCCCACAGACTAGGCATGTACAGACTCATAAATTCCCAACCTGTTATACCCTGTGTAGGTCTGAAGGGGGATTGATCTCTATTGTCATACCTTGAGGACCTTAGCACAGCCTTTCCTTGTGTTCATCTACACCTGTCCTGCTGGCTGGGTGGGACTGTTGTTGGGTATGTGAACCTCCATGACACGCATGTGTGTGCCCTACGGACACACATTTGGGCCAGCACATGTCCTGCAGTGGGGTTTTTCACCTTGTCTGTTACTGCCTACTTTGTTGACACCAGTATTTGTTATGGTTTCATGCTGCCAATAGAGCTGTCCACTATCTGCTGCCATCCCATTCAGCCACCCAATTCCCTTCCTTGCATGTTCACATCCATACCATTGATACAACTAGGAGACCATACTACTGCATAGATTGATTGATAGGAAGGGTGACTTACCTTGTGGCTGTGCCAGTATTGAGGATGGTGCTGGAGGGCTGACTATGTCAGATGCACATAGTACACTCCGTATACATGGTAAAGCACAGATTGTGTCCTTTTTGGCATCCCTTTTATTGTATGTGCGAGTCAGAGAGAGTTTCCATTCCCTGGGTTCCTACGGTGTCAGTGTGTGTGCTAAGTGTTGTCCCTTTGCCAAACCCAAGGCATACTGTGCATACCTCCTTCCGCCTACAGGTGCAGGCTCAGATTGTTCCTCCTCCGAGTCACTCTGTGCCTGTGCTGGCCTTGGCAATGGTGGGGGGCTGTGTGGCCTTTCCCCGTGCTGTTCCTGCTGCAGCTGCTTCCGCAGGATCATGTTGTGTAGCATGGCACATACCATGAATATTTGGGTACATGTAGCTGGAGAGTATTACAAGGCTCCACCGGATGTCTCCAGGCACCGGAACCGTGACTTGAGCATCACAAACATATGCTCTATTATGATTCTTGTTTGTGCGTGTGCCTCATTATGGAGCTCTTGTTCGGGTGTGTGTGCATTTCTGATGGGTGTCATCAGCCACGGCTCCAGTGCGTAACCAAGCATCCCCCACTAGGGGGCCGTATGGGATGTCCCCACTGGCAAATCTCTGGTACAGCTGCATTAGATGGCAAATGTGGGAATTGTAATAGCTCCCAGGGCTTCCAGCACACACATTCATTATAATGCCCTGGACATCACACAAGACCTGGCAGTTGATGGAGGGGAAGCCTTTGCAGTTTATGTAGCCCATGCCCTGTTCATGGTGTGGTACTTTTATGTGTATGTGTGTGCAGTCTATAGCACCCACTACTTCAGGGTATTCTGCTATTTATTGGAAGAGATGCATATTGCTGGCCAACGCCTCACGGGTGTTGAGGAAATATATGTGCTCACCGGAATATGCTGACATGGCATCCAAGAACCGGTGTTGTACCTTGGATACTGATGCCTGTAAGATCCCCATAATATCCCCAGTTGGCCTTTGGAAGGTACCTGTGGCTAGTATTCTTAAGCCTACACATACCTTGGTTTCCACTGGGATGGTTTCCCCTCTGCTGATTCTGTGTCTGAGGTGTGACAGGCATAGCTCAATGATATGCTGTAGGAGGTCTCTGTCCACCCTATAGCGCTCCACTATCTCCAGCTCATGTAGCCCCTGGTAGGTTTCCCAGGGTCTGTACATTCTTCTCCTCCTCCTCACTGTTCACATCCTCACCACCCTCAGCCTCTTGCACATGCTGGTTTATGATGGCAAAAGCAGCCGCTAACATTTTTTCTCTTGCTTTCGTTTTGTGAAATTTCTCTATTCGTATTCACCGTTGGTGCAGAGTTTTTGGGAAAAAACAAGGAGGAACAGTGTTTGCATAGTTTATAGTGGTGTGCTGGGCTGGGCTGGTCTGCTGACTGTGTAATTGGCTGATTCTGATACATTTCACCTGCCAGTTATGCTAGTTCTCCTTGATTACCTTCCTACTGCTCTTTTCCCTTCCCATTGCCTCCCTGTTTAACCCTGTGTGTGTGCTGCACAAACAGAGTGCTCACATGTGCACAAAGCTGCTATTTCCTGGTTTAACTTCTCTTTTCTTCATGTAAAACCTGGTGAGTGGTGCGCACACCCGCTTACACTTTGTAAAGAGTGCTAGGCAGGTTTAGACACACCCCCTAGCTTAGCAGTGCTAAGATAGGAGCAAACCTGAGCCACAGGCCTCCAATCCACATTCAGGATGCCTGACACACACACCCATGATGTCACCTACCTCCTAGTCTTGCACCCAGCTATTCATACTCTTACACTGTTGGGATCTGACTCACATGCTAGGGAAACTGGGATTCACTATCCTTCCCCTCATTTGCATAGGATTGCCTGCTAATGCATAGTTACATATCTTACACTGAGCCTCCCCCTTAGAAACCACTCCTCACTGGCCAGGTTGTCTTCTGCCTGCCATTGACTTGCATGGCAGAATACTGATTTTAGTTAGAATGCTTATTTTAAGTTTATTTTCTTATCCCCTCCCCGATCCCATTTGCATGCCGCTGCCCTATGCTTAAACAGCCGAGACCGGCAAAAAAATAATATAAGTTGTTTTTTTTATTTTTTGTATTGTTTGCAATGCCAGTGGCCTTATACTTGGTCATTGGCATGCTTCCTCAATTATATGCAGCCTTTATTTGGAGCTGTCATAGCTCCGTTTTGGATTTTGCAGAAATGTACTAGGTTACTAACCGAGTACATTTCTGCGGATAGCACCAGTCTTGCACAGACTGTTGCAAGCTTCCTGGATTGCAAAATCACCTCATTTGCATGGATTTCAAATGCAAATGGGGTGATTTGCATACCAGGGCTTAGTCCTTGCAGAATTAGTGCAGGAGCACTCGTGCATGCCCCTGTAGGCTCTTCCTGGATCGCACAGCAGACATATTGCCGGAGTGTATCTCAAATATTCAGAGATCCTACACTGTTAATAAATGTTTATGAAAATAATTATGTCTGGGATAAAAGTCAGTATTACTCTTTTTTTAAATGATCACACTTTCATTATTCGTATTCTGTTAATCTTTCCCCTCACAGACACTGGAGAAAAGTTTCAGAGATTCCCTCCTGCATACTTCCAGTGTTTCATTCTAATCCTTTACAAGGAAGATTAAATCATAATAATTCACAGTGAAAAACTGTCAGCATCTCCAGAAACACAAAACCTAATAACGTATAAATAAAGATGTTCTTCTCAGAACAATCAATATAAAACATTAACAAATTTACCAAAGTTAGTTTTGTGTATGTTATATTAATCAAAACTTCTGGTTTGTGTTAAAAAATCATAGTTTTAAAATTTCAGAAATTGTACATATTGCATACAGTTTATCAGAAACAGTTGTATATATTTAATCAAAACTTCTGAAGTTTGTGTTAAAAATGATATTTTTAAAATTTAAACAAAATTACATATTGCATACAGTTTATCAGAAACAGTTGTATGTATTTTAATGAGATATTTCACTTACCATTCAACTTTTACATGTTAATTGTTTTAAAGATGTAAATAAGGATATAGAATAAGAAATAATTTTAATGAATATCCTTATAAACAAGACAATAAGGGCTTCTCTGTAATTCCAAAAGCCCCATTTCCTTAAGGATCTATTATGTTGAGCTAGACAGTTACTGTTTTCAATAGGAAATTGCTACTGATAAGTTTCTAAGTGTGCACTGGTAATGATTCCTTTATTTTGGGAAAATTCTTCTTTCTTCTTGATTGTGCGGTTGTGGAGTTGGTATACATAAGATCAGTGTGTGCGTGGAGTGGGCTTGACCCCAACAAATTACACTTACTTCTGCGTTTCCTTGACAGCTTAAATCACAAAGAGTTGTGTTCTTAGCAAGTTAAACCAAAGGAATTAGTAGGTAAAGCCTGTGTGCACAATGCACATAATAATCCATTGTAGCATTTCTCATCATGCTTTGACCTTTCATATGATGCCATGCAACGTAAAATGAAGTGATTTCTATCCAAAACATAAGAAGATTTATGGAATTGAAGGTAAAACCAGGCTCTCTCACCACGGAAAAAATGCAGAAACGACCAAGTTATTCAACCACAGTTCAATGTCACAGAAATAGATTATTTTGATAGATCCACATCAGCATAAATGTCCAGTATAAATTCGACCAAAAGCCAGGATATAGATAAAGCAGGAAACTTTTATTTAAACGTAAGCGCTTTCGCGTAGCAACTACTACGCTTCATCAGACAGTAGTATTAACAATTAAAAACACTTGTTTATATAGAAAGACTGGTAAAAAAGGCGCCAAAATTAAAATAAGTTAATTGACTTATTAAGTAATTAAACATTAGGAACTTGATCAGACATTTTTAAAAGGCTTGAATGCAAACAGTATCATTCAGAAATAAACAGCAATATTATGGTGTCTGTTTTTGCTCGATATAGTGCGAGCATAGGCCAACGCAAATATAGCAAGATGTTTTAATCTACATATAGATATATATAATGGACTAAATAAATAAATTAAAACTAAATCAGATATGTATTTATATTGTGAAATGTTGTTCTTTCATTCACATTAATGAGAAGCAGATAATTTATGTAAAGCTCAATGTTTTATATTTCTATAATACATATAAAATAGAAATAAATAAGTAAATATTTATGTAAATATATATATATAAATAAATAGATGAATCAGTGAATAAATTAGTAAATAAATAAATAAATGGATAGATAAATGAATAAACAAATAAATAAATAAATAAATAAATAAGTCATTAGTATACTTATACATAACTGTTATACAAATGCAATAGAAATGTCCATATCTATTCTGATAATAATTCATAAATGATTAATAATTATTTGCATTTAACTATCAGTATAAAATATAAAATAGTATGAAATAATATAATATAATTTAGCAAATATAATATAGAAAATACATAATGTGATATTAGAAATATTTAAGAAATATTTAAAAATATATGTATATCTCTATTTAACTACATATCTAAACATCATGGATGGACATATAGCATATTCACTATCCTGAAGTGTTTAAAATGACAGTATGTCAACCATACTAGTAATATATATACTAGCAGATTAAAATTATATGTATGTAAAATGTTGAATGTTGTTTGTAAAATATATAAATCTAATAATTTAAAATGTTTAGAAATGCATTTGAGGTCATATATTAACATAGAAAATAACTTTTAGTTAAATTTATATATCAGTATAAATAATTTAAACTACACCTTTAAAACAAATCTAGGAAGATATATAAAATAGGCATTAAAAGTAATAACTCCATATTTGCTCAATAATTAAACTTGAAATGTTAGATTAATTTATATTTAGGACACATTAAAATTCATATTATATAACATTTAAGGACAAGAAAACCAAAATAATATTTCTTAATATTTATCTAGCTTCCAAAGCAGGCTTAATGGAAATATGGCTATTAATGCCAGGAGGTATGTGAGCTGCCAACCTCAAAATCCATTTCAATTACTTATTACTTAAAGCCAACATGTTGTCACCCCCTCTTTTGTTAATTCTAATTATTTCCAAGACTCTAAAGTCAAAATGGTGTAAGGGATGCTCCAATATATGTTTCGCTAATGCGTTTAGTTCATTTTTTCTCCTTATGTCATATAAATGACCATAAATTCTGTCTTTCAGACATCTTTTAGTCAGTCCGACATAAAAAGCTTGACATTTTTTGCATGTTGCAAGATAAATCAGGTTCTTTGTGCAACAATTAGCGTAAAATCTAGGTCGAAAAATGTAATTCATAGTCGGATGATGGAATTCAGACTTGTTTGCAATAAATTTACATCTGTTGCAACTGTAGCAAGGAAAAGTACCAGTCTTGTGGGTGGTGAATGATGCTGCTGAATAAATACAATGATTGTCATTGCATAATCGTCGTTTTAGATTTAAGCTATTTCTGAACATGAAGTGGGGTTTTGTTCCCACTATCTGTTTAATAAAGGGATCCATAACTAGGACCTTCCAATTATTATAAAACACATTTTGAATGTCTCTAACAGTGCTTGTATAATTCAAAGTTACTGCTATGAATTTCGTTTGTCTGTTTATATCTGTATTTATTCTACTACTAACGAATTTAATTTCTGTAGGTGTATTATTAATGATGCTGTTTCTAATGGTACTAACTAATTTTGGATCATACCCTCTTTCTATAAATAAGGATACTAAACTATCTGCTTCAGAATTTAATTTATGAGCATCCTTGCAAAGCCTGGTTAATTTAACAAACTGGCTTTTAATGATACCAGGAAAAACATATCTGGGATGCATACTGTCGAAAGTAAGGAGTGTGTTTCTCCAGGTGGGTTTCCTATACAGTGATGATGTAATGAAACCATGTTCTGTGATACTTAAGGTCACATCCAGGAAATTTATTGAAATATGGGAACATTCCATGGTAAACTGGAGGAAGGAAGATGTAGTTTCTAAATGGTTTAAAAAATCTTTAAAATCATTCTCAGTACCCTCCCAGACAATAAAGATATCGTCCACGAAACGTTTATAAACTTTTATTTTAGAAAACAAGGGGTGGGTAAAAAGGCATCTGCGCTCCCAATTTAATACAACTAAGTTTGAATAGGTGTTGGCGCAAGGAGTGCCCATAGCCACCCCCCATTTTTGTAGATAATAATTATTCAAAAACATAAATGCATTATTGTTCAGGACTAAATCCAATAATTGGCCTAATAGTAATTGCCTATCATTTGTAAAAGATGTTTCACCTGACAATATTTCACGCACTGCTTCAATACCCAAATCATTTGGGATAGATGTGAAAAGGTTTTTCACATCTAAAGTAATTAATAAGTACTCATTGTCATGAGGAGCTAGATGTATAGTTGATAAATGATCAAGTAATTGATATGTGTCCTTTAAAATAGTATTAAAAGAATCAACAACAGGTCTAAGTAAAAATTCTATAAGTGAGGAAATGTTTGCAGTCACCCAGTTATCCCCCGAAACAATGGGTCTGAGTGGAATGGGATGTTGGTTCTTGTGTATTTTCGGTAGTCCCTTAATAATTGGTATGGTGGGATTATTTATAACCAAATAATTGTACATTTCTTCACTGACCTGTCTACAAATAAACATGTCATACAATGCATCATGTACATTTTTGATAATCTTATTAATGTCAATTAAGTTCATTTTTACATATGTTGTATCATCATTTAACATCAAATGCATATTCATATTGTAATCTATAGTATTTAAAATGACTACCCCGCCCCCTTTATCGGCGGGCTTGATAGTAATCTCTTCATGGTTACTTAAATGTTTTAAAGACATGAACTCTTCTGGGGTAAGGTTATAAAAACTTGGTTTCAACTTCTTTGAAAATAATTTGTAAAAATCATGTTCACACAAGTTTAAAAAGCATTCAACATTATGAGAAAGTGGGGGAATAAAACTGCTTCTTTTTTTAAAAACAATGTTTGTATTTGCGTTGATGGAATCAGCCTTATCCTTAAAAAACACCTTTAAAGCTATTAGCCTGCAAAATAATCTGAGGTCTATTAATACCTGGCTCAAGGTATCAGGACAAGCTGGTATGAAATTAAGTCCACGGTTCAGTAAAGAAATGTCCGCATCAGAAAAAGAAATATCAGAATAGTTATATAAAAGTTCAGTCACATTTTTGTTCTTCTTCCCGGTTGGTAATTCTCTTTTGAAAGTTTCCTTTTCTTGGGCCTCGACTCATGGGCGTCCCTCTGATAAAGTTGTTGTCTTACGGGATATGGTAAAAAAGAGGAAGGAGAAGGCCCTGAGGTATTAATGGAATGTGTGTCCTTCGGTCTAGCTCCTAGATTATTGGAAGGACGTTGCAATGCTAGCTGATTGGGAGGGGGCATATCAAACGCAACAGGGAGAGTAGTGTTGGCTCCCTCTGAAGATGTAGCTGGTAGGAGTTCGTTAGTGGATTGTGAGTCATTTACATTGTTAATGGAGTTAACCATGTGAGTTACAGATGATTGATGGTTCATACTCTCATTTGTACTACTTGTAGCCTGTGCAGCATTATTGCCTTTCGGCCATACAAATATGTGTCGAGATCTAAAGTCTTGAAAGTCTCTTTGTAACTTGCGTAACTTAGTTGCCTTTAGTCTTTCACTGAAAGCGTTCACTTGAAGGCAAATGTTACGCATTTTCCTAACACAATAGTCCGTTTTAAAACGGTTACTTAAATCTTTGAATGCTAGGTCAACTTTATTACGTAATTCAGTCTCAATGGGATTGAAATAATCAAGTAGAAGTTTGATATACCTGTATCCAAGGTCAATGTTGAGATCTTGCCATTTCTTGAGAAGCGATGGATGCGCCTCTCCATACGATGGCATACAAAGGACTCGCATCCCTCTGGGTACAACTGAATAATGCAAACACGCTTCCAGATGCTGCCTTTGCCAGGCGTATCTCTGCAACCGATACATATCATCCTCGAGCTCCTTTGCTGCTGTATTAAAATCAGCTATGTTAAAGCCCTCCTCATTCATTGGAACGGCATTGTCACTTTGCGATAAGTCCAGAGCCAATAAAGGGTTTGCCTGTTGGTGTAGTAAATCAGCTAGAATCGTTGAGGCATCCCTCGTCCCCGGAGTATAATCTAATTCAATGTTAATGTTTTCCATCATGTGCAGTCGGTGAAAATAAGCAAACAAGAAAGTCTATAATAAAAAACTTTTCACCGTTAGCTGAAGAGAGTGCCTGTAGGAACAAGGCAGATATGAAGAAAAAAACAGGCTCTCTCACCACGGAAAAAATGCAGAAACGACCAAGTTATTCAACCACAGTTCAATGTCACAGAAATAGATTCTTTTGATAGATCCACATCAGCATAAATGTCCAGTATAAATTCGACCAAAAGCCAGGATATAGATAAAGCAGGAAACTTTTATTTAAACGTAAGCGCTTTCGCGTAGCAACTACTACGCTTCATCAGACAGTAGTATTAACAATTAAAACACTTGTTTATATAGAAAGACTGGTAAAAAGGCGCCAAAACTAAAATAAGTTAATTGACTTATTAAGTAATTAAACATTAGGAACTTGATCAGACATTTTTAAAAGGCTTGAATGCAAACAGTATCATTCAGAAATAAACAGCAATATTATGGTGTCTGTTTTTGCTCGGTATAGTGCGAGCATAGGCCAACGCAAATATAGCAAGATGTTTTTATCTACATATAGATATATATAATGGGCTAAATAAATAAATTAAAACTAAATCAAATATGTATTTATATTGTGAAATGTTGTTCTTTCATTCACATTAATGAGAAGCAGATAATTTATGTAAAGCTCAATGTTTTATATTTCTATAATACATATAAAATAGAAATAAATAAGTAAATATTTATGTAAATATATATATATAAATAAATAGATGAATCAGTGAATAAATTAGTAAATAAATAAATAAATGGATAGATAAATGAATAAACAAATAAATAAATAAATAAATAAGTCATTAGTATACTTATACATAACTGTTATACAAATGCAATAGAAATGTCCATATCTATTCTGATAATAATTCATAAATGATTAATAATTATTTGCATTTAACTATCAGTATAAAATATAAAATAGTATGAAATAATATAATATAATTTAGCAAATATAATATAGAAAATACATAATGTGATATTAGAAATATTTAAGAAATATTTAAAAATATATGTATATCTCTATTTAACTACATATCTAAACATCATGGATGGACATATAGCATATTCACTATCCTGAAGTGTTTAAAATGACAGTATGTCAACCATACTAGTAATATATATACTAGCAGATTAAAATTATATGTATGTAAAATGTTGAATGTTGTTTGTAAAATATATAAATCTAATAATTTAAAATGTTTAGAAATGCATTTGAGGTCATATATTAACATAGAAAATAACTTTTAGTTAAATTTATATATCAGTATAAATAATTTAAACTACACCTTTAAAAACAAATCTAGGAAGATATATAAAATAGGCATTAAAAGTAATAACTCCATATTTGCTCAATAATTAAACTTGAAATGTTAGATTAATTTATATTTAGGACACATTAAAATTCATATTATATAACATTTAAGGACAAGAAAACCAAAATAATATTTCTTAATATTTATCTAGCTTCCAAAGCAGGCTTAATGGAAATATGGCTATTAATGCCAGGAGGTATGTGAGCTGCCAACCTCAAAATCCATTTCAATTCCTTATTACTTAAAGCCAACATGTTGTCACCCCCTCTTTTGTTAATTCTAATTATTTCCAAGACTCTAAAGTCAAAATGGTGTAAGGGATGCTCCAATATATGTTTCGCTAATGCGTTTAGTTCATTTTTTCTCCTTATGTCATATAAATGACCATAAATTCTGTCTTTCAGACATCTTTTAGTCAGTCCGACATAAAAAGCTTGACATTTTTTGCATGTTGCAAGATAAATCAGGTTCTTTGTGCAACAATTAGCGTAAAATCTAGGTCGAAAAATGTAATTCATAGTCGGATGATGGAATTCAGACTTGTTTGCAATAAATTTACATCTGTTGCAACTGTAGCAAGGAAAAGTACCAGTCTTGTGGGTGGTGAATGATGCTGCTGAATAAATACAATGATTGTCATTGCATAATCGCTGCTTTTAGATTTAAGCTATTTCTGAACATGAAGTGGGGTTTTGTTCCCACTATCTGTTTAATAAAGGGATCCATAACTAGGACCTTCCAATTATTATAAAACACATTTTGAATGTCTCTAACAGTGCTTGTATAATTCAAAGTTACTGCTATGAATTCCGTTTGTCTGTTTATATCTGTATTTATTCTACTACTAACGAATTTAATTTCTGTAGGTGTATTATTAATGATGCTGTTTCTAATGGTACTAACTAATTTTGGATCATACCCTCTTTCTATAAATAAGGATACTAAACTATCTGCTTCAGAATTTAATTTATGAGCATCCTTGCAAAGCCTGGTTAATCTAACAAACTGGCTTTTAATGATACCAGGAAAAACATATCTGGGATGCATACTGTCGAAAGTAAGGAGTGTGTTTCTCCAGGTGGGTTTCCTATACAGTGATGATGTAATGAAACCATGTTCTGTGATACTTAAGGTCACATCCAGGAAATTTATTGAAATATGGGAACATTCCATGGTAAACTGGAGGAAGGAAGATGTAGTTTCTAAATGGTTTAAAAAATCTTTAAAATCATTCTCAGTACCCTCCCAGACAATAAAGATATCGTCCACGAAACGTTTATAAACTTTTATTTTAGAAAACAAGGGGTGGGTAAAAAGGCATCTGCGCTCCCAATTTAATACAACTAAGTTTGAATAGGTGTTGGCGCAAGGAGTGCCCATAGCCACCCCCCATTTTTGTAGATAATAATTATTCAAAAACATAAATGCATTATTGTTCAGGACTAAATCCAATAATTGGCCTAATAGTAATTGCCTATCATTTGTAAAAGATGTTTCACCTGACAATATTTCACGCACTGCTTCAATACCCAAATCATTTGGGATAGATGTGAAAAGGTTTTTCACATCTAAAGTAATTAATAAGTACTCATTGTCATGAGGAGCTAGATGTATAGTTGATAAATGATCAAGTAATTGATATGTGTCCTTTAAAATAGTATTAAAAGAATCAACAACAGGTCTAAGTAAAAATTCTATAAGTGAGGAAATGTTTGCAGTCACCCAGTTATCCCCCGAAACAATGGGTCTGAGTGGAATGGGATGTTGGTTCTTGTGTATTTTCGGTAGTCCCTTAATAATTGGTATGGTGGGATTATTTATAACGAAATAATTGTATATTTCTTCACTGACCTGTCTACAAATAAACATGTCATACAATGCATCATGTACATTTTTGATAATCTTATTAATGTCAATTAAGTTCATTTTTACATATGTTGTATCATCATTTAACATCAAATGCATATTCATATTGTAATCTATAGTATTTAAAATGACTACCCCGCCCCCTTTATCGGCGGGCTTGATAGTAATCTCTTCATGGTTACTTAAATGTTTTAAAGACATGAACTCTTCTGGGGTAAGGTTATAAAAACTTGGTTTCAACTTCTTTGAAAATAATTTGAAAAAATCATGTTCACACAAGTTTAAAAAGCATTCAACATTATGAGAAAGTGGGGGAATAAAACTGCTTCTTTTTTTAAAAACAATGTTTGCATTTGCATTGATGGAATCAGCCTTATCCTTAAAAAACACCTTTAAAGCTATTAGCCTGCAAAATAATCTGAGGTCTATTAATACCTGGCTCAAGGTATCAGGACAAGCTGGTATGAAATTAAGTCCACGGTTCAGTAAAGAAATGTCCGCATCAGAAAAAGAAATATCAGAATAGTTATATAAAAGTTCAGTCACATTTTTGTTCTTCTTCCTGATTGGTAATTCTCTTTTGAAAGTTTCCTTTTTCTTGGGCCTCGACTCATGGAGCGTCCCCTCTGATAAAGTTGTTGTCTTACGGGATATGGTAAAAAAGAGGAAGGAGAAGGCCCTGAGGTATTAATGGAATGTGTGTCCTTCAGTCTAGCTCCTAGATTATTGGAAGGACGTTGCAATGCTAGCTGATTGGGAGGGGGCATATCAAATGCAACAGGGAGAGTAGTGTTGGCTCCCTCTGAAGATGTAGCTGGTAGGAGTTCGTTAGTGGATTGTGAGTCATTTACATTGTTAATGGAGTTAACCATGTGAGTTACAGATGATTGATGGTTCATACTCTCATTTGTACTACTTGTAGCCTGTGCAGCATTATTGCCTTTCGGCCATACAAATATGTGTCGAGATCTAAAGTCTTGAAAGTCTCTTTGTAACTTGCGTAACTTAGTTGCCTTTAGTCTTTCACTGAAAGCGTTCACTTGAAGGCAAATGTTACGCATTTTCCTAACACAATAGTCCGTTTTAAAATGGTTACTTAAATCTTTGAATGCTAGGTCAACTTTATTACGTAATTCAGTCTCAATGGGATTGAAATAATCAAGTAGAAGTTTGATATACCTGTATCCAAGGTCAATGTTGAGATCTTGCCATTTCTTGAGAAGCGATGGATGCGCCTCTCCATACGATGGCATACAAAGGACTCGCATCCCTCTGGGTACGACTGAATAATGCAAACACGCTTCCAGGTGCTGCCTTTGCCAGGCATATCTCTGTAACCGATACATATCATCCTCGAGCTCCTTTGCTGCTGTATTAAAATCAGCTATGTTAAAGCCCTCCTCATTCATTGGAACGGCATTGTCACTTTGCGATAAGTCCAGAGCCAATAAAGGGTTTGCCTGTTGGTGTAGTAAATCAGCTAGAATCGTTGAGGCATCCCTCGTCCCCGGAGTATAATCTAATTCAATGTTAATGTTTTCCATCGTGTGCAGTCGGTGAAAATAAGCAAACAAGAAAGTCTATAATAAAAAACTTTTCACCGTTAGCTGAAGAGAGTGCCTGTAGGAACAAGGCAGATATGAAGAAAAAAACAGGCTCTCTCACCACGGAAAAAATGCAGAAACGACCAAGTTATTCAACCACAGTTCAATGTCACAGAAATAGATTCTTTTGATAGATCCACATCAGCATAAATGTCCAGTATAAATTCGACCAAAAGCCAGGATATAGATAAAGCAGGAAACTTTTATTTAAACGTAAGCGCTTCACAGAGCAACTACTACGCTTCATCAGACAGTAGTATTAACAATTAAAACACTTGTTTATATAGAAAGACTGGTAAAAAGGCGCCAAAATTAAAATAAGTTAATTGACTTATTAAGTAATTAAACATTAGGAACTTGATCAGACATTTTTAAAAGGCTTGAATGCAAACAGTATCATTCAGAAATAAACAGCAATATTATGGTGTCTGTTTTTGCTCGATATAGTGCGAGCATAGGCCAACGCAAATATAGCAAGATGTTTTAATCTACATATAGATATATATAATGGACTAAATAAATAAATTAAAACTAAATCAAATATGTATTTATATTGTGAAATGTTGTTCTTTCATTCACATTAATGAGAAGCAGATAATTTATGTAAAGCTCAATGTTTTATATTTCTATAATACATATAAAATAGAAATAAATAAGTAAATATTTATGTAAATATATATATATAAATAAATAGATGAATCAGTGAATAAATTAGTAAATAAATAAATAAATGGATAGATAAATGAATAAACAAATAAATAAATAAATAAATAAATAAGTCATTAGTATACTTATACATAACTGTTATACAAATGCAATAGAAATGTCCATATCTATTCTGATAATAATTCATAAATGATTAATAATTATTTGCATTTAACTATCAGTATAAAATATAAAATAGTATGAAATAATATAATATAATTTAGCAAATATAATATAGAAAATACATAATGTGATATTAGAAATATTTAAGAAATATTTAAAATATATGTATATCTCTATTTAACTACATATCTAAACATCATGGATGGACATATAGCATATTCACTATCCTGAAGTGTTTAAAATGACAGTATGTCAACCATACTAGTAATATATATACTAGCAGATTAAAATTATATGTATGTAAAATGTTGAATGTTGTTTGTAAAATATATAAATCTAATAATTTAAAATGTTTAGAAATGCATTTGAGGTCATATATTAACATAGAAAATAACTTTTAGTTAAATTTATATATCAGTATAAATAATTTAAACTACACCTTTAAAAACAAATCTAGGAAGATATATAAAATAGGCATTAAAAGTAATAACTCCATATTTGCTCAATAATTAAACTTGAAATGTTAGATTAATTTATATTTAGGACACATTAAACTTCATATTATATAACATTTAAGGACAAGAAAACCAAAATAATATTTCTTAATATTTATCTAGCTTCCAAAGCAGGCTTAATGGAAATATGGCTATTAATGCCAGGAGGTATGTGAGCTGCCAACCTCAAAATCCATTTCAATTACTTATTACTTAAAGCCAACATGTTGTCACCCCCTCTTTTGTTAATTCTAATTATTTCCAAGACTCTAAAGTCAAAATGGTGTAAGGGATGCTCCAATATATGTTTCGTTAATGCGTTTAGTTCATTTTTTCTCCTTATGTCATATAAATGACCATAAATTCTGTCTTTCAGACATCTTTTAGTCAGTCCGACATAAAAAGCTTGACATTTTTTGCATGTTGCAAGATAAATCAGGTTCTTTGTGCAACAATTAGCGTAAAATCTAGGTCGAAAAATGTAATTCATAGTCGGATGATGGAATTCAGACTTGTTTGCAATAAATTTACATCTGTTGCAACTGTAGCAAGGAAAAGTACCAGTCTTGTGGGTGGTGAATGATGCTGCTGAATAAATACAATGATTGTCATTGCATAATCGTCGTTTTAGATTTAAGCTATTTCTGAACATGAAGTGGGGTTTTGTTCCCACTATCTGTTTAATAAAGGGATCCATAACTAGGACCTTCCAATTATTATAAAACACATTTTGAATGTCTCTAACAGTGCTTGTATAATTCAAAGTTACTGCTATGAATTTCGTTTGTCTGTTTATATCTGTATTTATTCTACTACTAACGAATTTAATTTCTGTAGGTGTATTATTAATGATGCTGTTTCTAATGGTACTAACTAATTTTGGATCATACCCTCTTTCTATAAATAAGGATACTAAACTATCTGCTTCAGAATTTAATTTATGAGCATCCTTGCAAAGCCTGGTTAATCTAACAAACTGGCTTTTAATGATACCAGGAAAAACATATCTGGGATGCATACTGTCGAAAGTAAGGAGTGTGTTTCTCCAGGTGGGTTTCCTATACAGTGATGATGTAATGAAACCATGTTCTGTGATACTTAAGGTCACATCCAGGAAATTTATTGAAATATGGGAACATTCCATGGTAAACTGGAGGAAGGAAGATGTAGTTTCTAAATGGTTTAAAAATCTTTAAAATCATTCTCAGTACCCTCCCAGACAATAAAGATATCGTCCACGAAATGTTTATAAACTTTTATTTTAGAAAACAAGGGGTGGGTAAAAGGCATCTGCGCTCCCAATTTAATACAACTAAGTTTGAATAGGTGTTGGCAAGGAGTGCCCATAGCCACCCCCATTTTGTAGATAATAATTATTCAAAACATAAATGCATTATTGTTCAGGACTAAATCCAATAATTGGCCTAATAGTAATTGCCTATCATTTGTAAAAGATGTTTCACCTGACAATATTTCACGCACTGCTTCAATACCCAAATCATTTGGGATAGATGTGAAAAGGTTTTTCACATCTAAAGTAATTAATAAGTACTCATTGTCATGAGGAGCTAGATGTATAGTTGATAAATGATCAAGTAATTGATATGTGTCCTTTAAAATAGTATTAAAAGAATCAATAACAGGTCTAAGTAAAAATTCTATAAGTGAGGAAATGTTTGCAGTCACCCAGTTATCCCCCGAAACAATGGGTCTGAGTGGAATGGGATGTTGGTTCTTGTGTATTTTCGGTAGTCCCTTAATAATTGGTATGGTGGGATTATTTATAACCAAATAATTGTACATTTCTTCACTGACCTGTCTACAAATAAACATGTCATACAATGCATCATGTACATTTTTGATAATCTTATTAATGTCAATTAAGTTCATTTTTACATATGTTGTATCATCATTTAACATCAAATGCATATTCATATTGTAATCTATAGTATTTAAAATGACTACCCCGCCCCCTTTATCGGCGGGCTTGATAGTAATATCTTCATGGTTACTTAAATGTTTTAAAGACATGAACTCTTCTGGGGTAAGGTTATAAAAACTTGGTTTCAACTTCTTTGAAAATAATTTGTAAAAATCATGTTCACACAAGTTTAAAAAGCATTCAACATTATGAGAAAGTGGGGGAATAAAACTGCTTCTTTTTTTAAAAACAATGTTTGCATTTGCATTGATGGAATCAGCCTTATCCTTAAAAAACACCTTTAAAGCTATTAGCCTGCAAAATAATCTGAGGTCTATTAATACCTGGCTCAAGGTATCAGGACAAGCTGGTATGAAATTAAGTCCACGGTTCAGTAAAGAAATGTCCGCATCAGAAAAAGAAATATCAGAATAGTTATATAAAAGTTCAGTCACATTTTTGTTCTTCTTCCCGGTTGGTAATTCTCTTTTGAAAGTTTCCTTTTTCTTGGGCCTCGACTCATGGAGCGTCCCCTCTGATAAAGTTGTTGTCTTACGGGATATGGTAAAAAAGAGGAAGGAGAAGGCCCTGAGGTATTAATGGAATGTGTGTCCTTCGGTCTAGCTCCTAGATTATTGGAAGGACGTTGCAATGCTAGCTGATTGGGAGGGGGCATATCAAACGCAACAGGGAGAGTAGTGTTGGCTCCCTCTGAAGATGTAGCTGGTAGGAGTTCGTTAGTGGATTGTGAGTCATTTACATTGTTAATGGAGTTAACCATGTGAGTTACAGATGATTGATGGTTCATACTCTCATTTGTACTACTTGTAGCCTGTGCAGCATTATTGCCTTTCGGCCATACAAATATGTGTCGAGATCTAAAGTCTTGAAAGTCTCTTTGTAACTTGCGTAACTTAGTTGCCTTTAGTCTTTCACTGAAAGCGTTCACTTGAAGGCAAATGTTACGCATTTTCCTAACACAATAGTCCGTTTTAAAATGGTTACTTAAATCTTTGAATGCTAGGTCAACTTTATTACGTAATTCAGTCTCAATGGGATTGAAATAATCAAGTAGAAGTTTGATATACCTGTATCCAAGGTCAATGTTGAGATCTTGCCATTTCTTGAGAAGCGATGGATGCGCCTCTCCATACGATGGCATACAAAGGACTCGCATCCCTCTGGGTACGACTGAATAATGCAAACACGCTTCCAGGTGCTGCCTTTGCCAGGCATATCTCTGTAACCGATACATATCATCCTCGAGCTCCTTTGCTGCTGTATTAAAATCAGCTATGTTAAAGCCCTCCTCATTCATTGGAACGGCATTATCACTTTGCGATAAGTCCAGAGCCAATAAAGGGTTTGCCTGTTGGTGTAGTAAATCAGCTAGAATCGTTGAGGCATCCCTCGTCCCCGGAGTATAATCTAATTCAATGTTAATGTTTTCCATCGTGTGCAGTCGGTGAAAATAAGCAAACAAGAAAGTCTATAATAAAAAACTTTTCACCGTTAGCTGAAGAGAGTGCCTGTAGGAACAAGGCAGATATGAAGAAAAAAACAGGCTCTCTCACCACGGAAAAAATGCAGAAACGACCAAGTTATTCAACCACAGTTCAATGTCACAGAAATAGATTCTTTTGATAGATCCACATCAGCATAAATGTCCAGTATAAATTCGACCAAAAGCCAGGATATAGATAAAGCAGGAAACTTTTATTTAAACGTAAGCGCTTTCGCGTAGCAACTACTACGCTTCATCAGACAGTAGTATTAACAATTAAAAACACTTGTTTATATAGAAAGACTGGTAAAAAAGGCGCCAAAATTAAAATAAGTTAATTGACTTATTAAGTAATTAAACATTAGGAACTTGATCAGACATTTTTAAAAGGCTTGAATGCAAACAGTATCATTCAGAAATAAACAGCAATATTATGGTGTCTGTTTTTTCTCGATATAGTGCGAGCATAGGCCAACGCAAATATAGCAAGATGTTTTAATCTACATATAGATATATATAATGGACTAAATAAATAAATTAAAACTAAATCAAATATGTATTTATATTGTGAAATGTTGTTCTTTCATTCACATTAATGAGAAGCAGATAATTTATGTAAAGCTCAATGTTTTATATTTCTATAATACATATAAAATAGAAATAAATAAGTAAATATTTATGTAAATATATATATATAAATAAATAAATGTATAATATATAAATAAATAGATAATTTTTATTAAAGATTTATGGAATTCTTGTAAAGAGACATTTCACCTGCTGTTATTCAGTTTTTGTACATTGCTGCATTTCTAACATGTGAACAAAGACAAAAAATGGAAATTAGTCAAATAAATAGGCTTATAAACAATATAAACTACCTCTAAAACATATTTTGTAGCAAGTAAGTGGAAAACGTTACAGTTATTCCCTCGCATAAGAGAGAACTCTCCACAGACTAGGCATGTACAGACTCATAAATCTAACCAGCTTCATATGCAAAGCCATGGAAAGTCTTGTCATAGACCTAATAAATAAGGACATTGCATACCTCCACCTGGCCAAAGCTTTTGACACAATTCCCCATTCAGGCATAGTAGAAAAGCAATATTAACTGTGAATAACCCCTTATATCACCCACTGGATTGCCAATGGACTCACAGATAGAATGCAGGAGATCAAAATAGGGGAAGCTACCTCCACAAAGAGACCAGTCACCAGTGGAGTCCCCCCCCCCCCCAAGTTCATTGCTAGGACCTCTCATGTTTGACTGACTAAGTTTGCAGATGACTGCAAAATAAAAGCAGCCACTGAATCCCTAAATGACTTAACCATCCAGCAGCAAGGTTTGACCAAAACAAACAAATGGTGCCAAAACCATGGACTGAAACTAAATATCAAAATCTCCATTATCATAGCCTTTGGGAAATCATCTACCTGGGAAGTCATGTACCCCAGGGAACTATCATATTTACAATCCATCCCTTAAAGTTGACACAGTTGTTTGGGATTTGGCAACTTATGAGGACAGTAACCTAACTTTCAGCCAACATATGTCTGCAGTCATAACAAAGTCCTTCTATTTCATGCAGCTTATAAACAAAAAAGGATTGTGTCTAGATCTAGAGATGTCATTGTACCCCTTTACACCAACCTCATTAGCCCAATCATTGAATATAATGCCCCTTTTGGCATGTATGTGTCTCACAACTGGAATGCCCACAGAGATACCTTACTGAAAGGATACAAGTCCTAAAGAATATGTCCTACATGGACTGTCACTATGCTCAGTAAGAGGTAACCTGTGTCTGTCATACAGCAGATCCTCTGATGCAATACTGATGGATGTACTACACATCAGCAAGTCAAATGGCAAAAGAAATACTCAGTCTAGGAATCTAAACCACTTTTGCAACATTGACAGAATGGCCTAGAAGGACAGGTATATCTCACACAGGATACTATAGTTCTAGAACAGACTCCCCATCCACATACAAAAAGCTTATCTCTGTCCATATTCAAGCACAACTTGGCTCTATTACTGGGTAATAGAAAATTTACCCCAGGACTTCCCCCTGTAGTGTTAATGGATAGAAGCAGCTTCTAAATGCTTTATCTCATTCACTGGTCCCTTCAGATTATGTGCGGTATGATTCCAGTTATTCTGCACTGGGGATCTATATATAATTATCAAGCATGGAATTGGAATGTATAAGGCCAATGTAACACCAAATGGAATAGGTTAATTCAAACACCAAAGGGGAAATCGGCTAAGCTTAACAGGTCCAGCAAGGGCAGCTAGCTTTGTGTTTACCTATAAACCTAAAACAATATATAACAGATATAAATATCTATTATTTTCATATGTTGTTTCAATTTTAACATGTGAACAGACATAAAATTATAAAAAAAAACAAAAAAGGAAAAAATAAAAATATAAATTAAAAACAAGATTTTTTTGTTGATAATGCTTGCAACTGAGATTGTGTCACTATGCTTTATTGTCATTTATGTAAATGTAACATGGCCTATGTCATGCATGATAATTTAATAAAGATGTTTCTTGATTGCGGTAATGAGGTACCAGAAGAAGTAGCAGGAATCAGAAAAACTAACCTCAGATACTTTTCTGAAATCAGCTTGTTTCTGTTTCTTTTGCAGTGTTCACTCTTCTTCCTTATTTTTTCACTTTTTCCAGTGACTCAATAAAAAGCATTCTTTTAAAAATATATATTTTTTATTTATATTTTTAATTTTCCTTTTTAGTTTTTTCTACGTATGTGTGCGCGTGTGTGTGTGTGTGTGTGTGTGTGTGTGTGTGTGTGTGTGTGTGTGTGTTTTTCGGTGTAAACATTATGCAAGAGTGTGAGTTTGTGTGTGTGTGTATGTGTGTGTGTGTGTGTGTGTGTGTGTGTGTGTGTGTGTGTGTGTGTGTGTGTGTGTGTGTGTGTGTGTGTGAATATTGATGGATATCACTGCAGGTGCTGATCTAAATACCCCTTTTTCAGGGATATACAACAGGAGACTGAAGGAGGCAAACTGTGGACAAGCACAAGCCATTGATGGTTCATAAGCTTAATCGTGTGAACTACCTGCCAGACCAGCAGCAGTATGTAAACATCATACCCTGTCTTTAAGAGAAACCTCTGACTCTTTTACTCCTATTTTGAATTATCCTTCTCTTTTTGCTGTCTGTACACAGCATCTCTGTTTCTAGATGACAACCACCTGGTTAACTGTTCTACCTCCACAGGTTCCGCATCCTCAGTATTCCTTCAAAGTACTATAAACTCTGCTTGTTTTTACTCCTGTGATATGGAAATGTTTAACTGTTGTGCTTTATTTTGTTATGTTACTGTTTTACTTAACTGTGGGGACAGATGCCACTGTTTCTGGACAAAGGTGAATTCAGACAAACCCTCCGCCCCACTCCATCTACCCAGTTTACTGGGATTTAACGCAGGTGTCAGGCGCAAGGTCACAATTGCCATTTGTGTTATTCAATTAAGAATGAATATTCTATGTGTTGAGATATGAGATGTTTCATTTTTAACAAATTAATACAAGCAGGTGGCATGCCTCTCAATGTTAATATGCAAATGCACAGGAATAATATGCCTACAATACTACCTACTGCCTTCAGTGCTAAGTAAATCATCAGGCACATTAGCTTACACTTAGACTACTGACAGATTAATAGATGATCAAACATATTGTATGACTATTACAATACTTCATGTGAGACATTGTAAAAGCTTTACTTATCAATAAAATTCCAAACCTCCTTAAAGAAAATGAATAATAGGTAAGTTGTTACTACAACTACTGCTGGCCATGCTTCTTAATGGAAAAGAGATTTTATTTAACATTTGTTAACCAGGAAAGTCCAACTTGGAACAAAAACTATTTTTAATAGAGGCCTGGGGAGAAATGCTCCAACATGGGAGAAAACCCACATGAACGACATGCAGACTTCGTACAGAAGGCACACCAGCTGAGAATCGAACTAGAGAACCTCTTGCTCTGAGGCAGCAACACTACCACTGTGCCATCCATGCAGTGGGAAGTATATGATCTGTAGTTTATGGCTTCTGGTCGTTCTCAGCCCTACTATATGGATCATGTATTCTCTCAAGAGTGTGTGTGTGTGTGTGTGTGTGTGTGTGTGTGTGTGTGTGTGTGTGTGTGTGTGTGTGTGTGTGTGTGTGTGTGTGTGTGTGTGTGCAGGAAATGATGTACGGAGATGTGAGAGTGAGAGAGAGAGAGTGTGTGTGTGTGTGTGTGTGTGTGTGTGTGTGTGTGTGTGTGTGTGTGTGTGTGTGTGTGTGTGTGTGTGTGTGTGTGTGAGAGAGAGTCTGGATTAAGAGGAGCTGAATTAAATTTTGAGTCAGAATCAGGGACTGTTGAGAGGTAAGCCTGCCATTCCCTTTTAAAACTTAAAATGTAAAGGTTTTAAGATAGTAAAACACCAGTGTGTAGGATTGAGTTTCAGTATCTGTTTTCTGAACTATGCACAATGGAATTCTGAGAAAGTCAATCCCATATTACCATCAGGTTGCTCTTTAAAAGTAGTTTGGTTTGTTTTGTTTTATATGTCCCTGTGTGTGTGCGTGTGCGTGTGTGTGTGTGTGTGTGTGTGTGTGTGTGTGTGTGTGTGTGTGTGTGTGTGTTTTCACTTAAGGCCGGTCATAGTGTCTGTGTCATTATTATTATTAGAATACTTTTTATTGAATTTGGCTTTGCGAGGCAGTGGGTTTTTCTGCTGTCTCATGAGAATGTGACAGAACCACAGAAGGATAGAGTGAAAGAGCCACAAACCCAACTTCAATAAAAAGCATTCTATTAATTGGAATCTGTAATAGCTTTAGCCATCATGCTTTGACTGTTCATTTAATGCAATGCAGTATACTGTGAAATTATTTCAGTATAAAATATTCACAAACATATGGCAGTTTTACAAATGTTCAAAATAACTATACAAATGTGACAAATGTGACAAATCTCCATAACTGTAGCTGATAAATATCAGTGACGTCCTTTTCCTTTCACAAGATATCGTATATTTTTGAACATCTTTTTTCATTTCTGAAATATTGACAAAAATGTGGAAATCATGAGCCTGTTCAAAGAACAGCTGCTGACTTCTCATGGATTCTACATGCTATACAAACACCTGTGTTGCTTTTTTTAGTGTGATGTGACCTTTTGTATTATGCATTTAAAGTATTTTATTTTCTTTGCTTGTGTATTTAATGAACTGAGGAAATGAAGATAGCATATAGTGACTCAGACATTGATAAGACAACATGGTGGCAAAAGGGCTGCAAATGAAAGATACTATATAGAATCTACAGGAGATAAACTGAAAAGTGAAATGTGAACCAGTCAATGACATGAATGCATAATCACATTTCTCTGCTCTACATTGTAGTGATTGTTCTGATTTTACGCATTACTGTATATCTCGCTGATTTCTGTTGAATCATTGTAGACATTTCTTAAAGGTGTTCAAATTATTTACTCTTCCTTTCAAGTGATAACCACTGCTCTCACAGTTACAAAAGCCAGAGCTGGTATTGAGAACTTTACTAGCATGTAAATTATCATGGCATGTCATGATAGCATTTCTGGTGCTCACTCTGGTCTCTTACAGTTTTCAGTCTCACAATCATGTATTCAAAAGCTCAAATGATCCCACAGTCTAAACTAATAAAAGTAACAAAATCCTTGAGTAAAAAGGTCACATTTTAGCAAAAATAATGACAAGCGGTGGGCACTGACAATTTGTCAAAGCCTCAGTGGTATTATGACATTGCCTGTATTACATAAACTAAAGGAAAAGTAGCCTGGCTCTATGTTGCAAAGGGTTGGAGCTATTACTGTGACTCAGGTGACAGGAATTTGATTAGTGGCCCCAGCACTAGAGAAGACAGGTAAGGAGGGAGAGGTAAGGAGGGAGAAAGGGGATGGGACATACAGTAGCCAGCTCAATAGTGTGCAAGCAGAAGTATATGGAGTCAGCATGATTTCCCTACTCACAGGAGGACACTGCATGGAGAGAACAACCCTTGCAGAAGTGATGGGATGGCCTCTGAGGTCGACTCATTGCAACCCCCCCCCCCGATGCTGTGCAGAGAGCATGCAAAATAACAAGGCATGTAAGAAAAAGTCATACCATCCTAATGGATGCCTAAAAGATGGCCTGTCCTCATGAACTATTGCTCCAGTGATCATAGGAAGTTTATTTATTTAATTATTTAACATTGTCGGGCACATTAGCTTACGCTTAGACTACTGACAAATTAATAGATGATAAAACATATTGTATGACTATTACAATACTTCATGTGAGACATTGTAAAAGCTTTACTTATCAAAAAATTACAAACCTTCTTAAAGAAAATTAATAATAGGTACATTGTTACAACTACTGCTGCTGCTACTGTTGGCCATGCTTCTTAATGGGAAAGAGATTGTACTTATTTAACATTTGTTAACAGGAAAAGTCTGACTTGGAACAAAGCTAATTTTCAGCAGAGACCCGGGGAGAAACCTTCCAGATGCATGTCTTTGTAACATAGGAGGAAACTGGAGTACCTGGAGAAAACCCACATGAATGCAGGGAGGACCTGCAGACTCTGCACAGAAGGCGCTCCAGCAGAGAATTGAACTGGAGAACCTTTTGCTGTGAGGTGACACTACCACTGCACCACTGTGCCGTCAAGTTAATAGGCTAATGGCCATAGGGTCCTTACAAGCCTAGGCAAGTTCTTACCCTTTATTTCCACGATCAGCACCTATTGCCCCTGTCCAAGAAGGACACAGGTGGACCCTCCCAGGGTGAATTTATGGTCACCCATCCGATCATCCATACTGCATTTGAAGAGGGCCAAAGAGGTGCTCTGTTTGGCATGAAGTGGAAGTCTGTTCCAAAGCATTTGTAACCTCTGGGAGATAAATCTGTCCCTCCAGCAGGTTTTATTAATGTCACATACCAGGTTAAGGTCTTTAGAGCAAGTAACCCATGTACCATTTGACTTATGGATATGCAACATTTTCAATAAAGCAGGGTCAGAAATTGCCTTGTATGCATGGAGAATGAATGGGTCCAATGGTTTGGAGGGGGTTCATTGACAGCAAATAGCAAAGGCAAAAGAATGGAAAAAGTAAATTAGATAAAAAGTAGGTAAAACCACTGTAGCATACACATTCACATGACTTACTGCAGTTATAAAAAGAAAATCAGTTTTTACTTATATTGTAACTATTTCCCAGGTGTTGAATAACTGCACGTGTTTCAAAAATACTGCAGTTTCATTGATCACCAACAGTTTGAAACCCTTATGTGAAAAAAGGTCATTAACATACTTATAGCACTTAATCAGTAGGATTCTTGAATGATACAGCTGATCATTTGTCACAGATATGGTTGCTGCCTTTGTAGAGTCAAAAAAGTGTATGTCTGAGTACAGAACATAAAATAATACTGAACAAAAACAGAACAAAATCAGGAATGCGCTATTTCCATCTTTTTAAACTAGTCTTACATGCATAATCAAATTAGCAGCAGTGATTACTGATGTATATCATAAAGATCATTGCTGCAGGATTCTTATACATGAACTAGATGTCTAATTCTTGTGGCCATCAGTCTTTGGCCTACTTTATCAGCAGTTGGATGTCCTCTAGCTAACAAGATTCCATACTTAAGCCATTGACATTAGAGGGGAGTCTGTAAAAATATCTTGGCTATTGAAAACAGAAATCCATGCACTCATATCCCAGCTAATGTTGGGTAGCTTTTTTTTTTTTTACCAGCTGAAGTAAACAGTCAATCCACTACCTTCACGGTGTCATTCTGTTTTTCGGGCTTTATTTTTCTGTAAAGTCTTGATAAGTTTTTTAAATACAGAATGGTTCTGTCCAACTGTTAAATAAGCTTGTCTAATGTTAAGGATGCATGACATCTCCTAGAACCAGTAGATGCCCCTAAAGAAATTGGTGCTTTTTGTCTGTGTGAAGAGCATGACATCATGTCCTGTAGGTACTGTGCTTCTTTCAATAAAAATACTTTAGAAATAATTTATTATCATTCATTGGACACAAAAAGACTACAAGGCATTTCTTCTACACCTTCTAATGTTGTAGCTGTTTCTAAATCAGTGCAAAAGTACAAGGCTAAACTCCAATATAACAGATCTCCTTAAAATCATAAAAAGGAGGACTATGGAGCCATTTTCATCTATTGAATGGCAAGCAACAGGTATTACCGGGGTCTTTGCTTATAAGTGCCACCTCTCCACCCTTGGAAGCTGAAGTTCCCCTGGGTCAATCACAGTAAAGCTCTCCTACTAGCTTTGGCTATATTCTTTCAAGAGAATCTAAGGGAGAGGAGATAGTGAAAAAGCAATATTCCAGATATGAACTAAAACTGAAACAATTGTTCAGAGAAAATCTCCTTTAAAGGATGTCAGTCCCAGATGACAGGGTCAACAAATGTCTATACTTTTTTTTGTCTTATGTTGTCAGTGCCCTTTTTGATCTGCCCCTTTGGTTCTGTTATTAGAAAGCATGCAAGCCCAAGATTCCAGATTTTTCTTGAGAAGATATGATGATATAACAGCCATGATCATGAATGGTTCTACTGGTAAGTCTTTTCTTCAGGATCACTATTTCTCATAGCTCTACAACAACTAGAATAAAATGGTAAAATAATTGAATAGATGTTTGACTGATGACTTTCAAATACAGCAGAGAATACCTTTCAGAAAACAGGCCACTTCACTGGAGACAATCAAAACAATACTATGTCACAGTATCAATGCAATGAAAAGGCAGATATGGAGGGTAATGGGGAAACAACAGCAAAAACAAAAGCTCAGTGACGTCTCTTAGGATCATAGGATCATAGGAAGTTACTAGGCTATTGATCCTGAGGCCCTTATAAGCCCAGCCAAGAGTTTATCCCATGTTTAGACAAGTCAGCACCTGATGCCCCTGTCCAGCAGGGACACGGGTGGAATCCCAGGGATGTATTTTCTATTTCCATCCAGTTAGCCAGGTTGCGCTTAAAAAGGGGTAAAGAGGTACTCTACTTGATGTGGAGAGGGAGCCTATTCTACAGATGGGAGAGTCTCTAAATCACAAATCTGTCCCACCATCAAGTCCTATTGATGTCACAGACTAGGTTGAGGCTACAGGTGTGGGTTACTTGAGTGGAGCTTGACTTGTGGATGTGCAGCAATCCCATCAAGGTTGGCTCCGAGATCACCTTGTATGCTGGACAGAGGTCACCTCTGAGGAGTCTGTATGAAACTGATAGAGAGATAGGGCTTTTAGCCTATCTGTGTATGGTAAATTTTTCTGGCCCTGGATTCTCCTGGTGAGGAACCTCTGTGGTCTTTCCAGCTGCTGCATGTGCTTTATGAGGTACATGCCGCACGAGGCATTGTACTCAATAATGGGCCTTATAAGGGAAGAATACAGGGATGTTATGAACTCCTTGTCCCTGGATGAGATACCCTTACTTATGAGGTGGGCCATGTAGAAAGCTTTCCGTACAATGGAAGCTACATGGTGGTCAAGAGTCAGGTTGTTATCAATCTGGGTGCCCAAATCCTTCATGACTGATTGTGTGCTTAGGACATTGTTATTTATGTGATAATTTGTGAGGAAGTTTCTCTCCTCAAAGGGGATAATGATGCATTTGTTTGTATTCAGCTTGAGGCCATGTTTCAGGCACCAGTCATTTGTTTGGGTGAGACTCTCTTGGAGGATGTCTATGTCACTAGCGAAATTGATAACAGCACCCAGCTTGCAGTCATTTGCAAACCTGGTCAGCCATAGCCCACTGGTTTTGGCCTGCACCTCAGAAAAGTACATCCCAAATAACAGAGGCCCCAAGACCGAACCCTGGGGTACGCCACTCGATACAGGTCTACTGCTTGAGGTGGCTTCTCCTATTTTGTCTAGGTGGGTTCGATCAGTGAACCAGTTAGCTACCCATCTGGTAACATACCAATTGATGCCTAGTTGAGAGAGTTTATTTATTATGCCTGAGTGGGGAATAGTGTTGAAGGCTTTGGCCATGCCAGGGTAGGTGGTGTGCACTGTCTTCCCCTCGTCCATGGCTTTGGTGACTGTCTCAAAAAAGTCAACCAGATTTAACAGGCATAACCTCCCCTTGATGAAGCACAGGACTTCTAATTCTTCAGATGATTACAAACATTGAGCAGGAATGGACATGGAGAAACTAGACCACTAACATCAAGTAAATAAGTTTATTAAGCACTTTTGTCCCAGTGTATTGGACTTCCTCAGAATAAAAACCACACATCAGTTATAACTTAAATACAATCAAAGTACAATCAACATAATTAAAATAAATTAGTCAATTAACCAGTCATCAACCTCAGTTGGCATCCTGATCATCAAAAAAAGTCCCTAGTAAAAGGGCAATATATAAGGCTGGCTAGAATTACGTCAAACAAATCTATGTTTGGGGATGAATGTGTCAGGCTTTTACATATGTTTATGAGGAGAGGGTACCCTGAGCAGTTTGCACTGGATATTATGAATGAAGTTAAAACTAAGAGACAAATCAGTGTTTTCAAGCCATTCTTAAGTGGGAGGTTAGACTCCCAGAGCTTGACTCCCCAATGACTAGATGATAGGTTCAACTAAGCTCTAAGTTTACCATTTAATTTACATTTTTTGATATTAAGAACATTATATTGAGAAACTGGAACATTTTTAATGTGGACCACTGACTTTTGGCATTAATAGGTGATAAATCTAGAATTGTGTACAAGACGGATGTGAGCATTAAGGTGCTGCTTGAGGGATCTAGTACTAAAATAAAAAAGAAGGGGGGCATGAAAAAATGTGGATGCTGTACTCAATGCGGACACATTTTAGAACAAGATTCTGTGTACGTCAAGGGGTTCAGTACTATTAGACCTACACTTAATAACTATTGCTTTACCAAAGGCATAGTTTATGTGGCTATTTGTCAGTAATGTGAAAGTTTTTATATAGGTAAAACCAGGAAAGCTCTAAGAAACAGAGTCTATCAGCACATCTATGACACTAGGACCAAAGTAGAGAGCAATGCCTTGTATAAATACATTAAGAAATTCCCACAGCATTTTTTTTTAATTTTTTGTAGTTGACCATGTGGATTTAAATATCAGAGGGGGAGCCAACTAATGGCTTTCTGGAATACAAGGAGCTCAAATGGCAGATCAGAACTGATGCCTCTGAATCCTCTGGACTTAATGATCAAGTGTCATTAAGTGTGGTTCTGAAGCTAAAAGCTGCTTATTTTTTATAAGATATTAAAAATTTTATACAACATAAACATTTTTATAGGATGATTTTCTAAAGGAAGATTGGTTATAGTCTGTTCTTGATTAACGTACAGCATTTAAGATGATGTTTTTTACGGACACTGGTATTTATTTATTTTAGGTGACCACATGGACAAATACTTATATGTTTCTTAAAATGTCTAATGATACCTGGTTGAGTTACTGGGTATTGTTTGATGACTAGTTAATTGATTAATTGATTTTATTTACGTTGATTGTACTATTAGTATTCAAGTTGCAGCTGTTGTGTGTTTTTTATTCTGAGGAAGTCCGATATACCTGGATGAAAGCGCTTAATAAACTTATTTACTTGATGTTGGTGGGCTAGTTTCTCCATATCTGCTCAAGGTTTTTACTAGTTTTATCATTTTGATCTTATGATTACAAACATGCCCATCATCATTTCCTCCTTATTCTTTCACATAAAGTACAATAGGAGAAAGATTTTCTCTTTATGCAGTCCAGAGTGATTAGCACTTTTCTTATATAGCAGAAAATCACGTGATCTGGTATCTTGTATGATTGCACAGCTAATATAATAAACTCTATAAGCAGGCTGCATATAATTTATACGCACCACTTATTTTATATACTGTAAGTACCCATATGCTACTTGATGATACAAGTGAAGCATGGCTGTCTGAAGTGGTCTAAAGGTGATCAGTTTGGGATATTGTAAAACTACAACCTCTGAAACGTTCTCTCTCCAATGCAATTTACCTGAAAACTGGAAAATGTGAATCCAGAAGTTAAATTTGATCTTTACTGTGAGTATAGTCACTGAATGTGGTGGTGGTGCTGCGGTAGCGTTGTCGCCTCACAGTAAGACATTGTCCTATTCGATTCTCAGGTAAAGCGTCTTCTGTGTGGAGACATGCGTGAATGGGCTTACCTTCGTTAAAGGTTGTGCATCAGGGCTGGCATCTCGGTATGTAAAAATCTACTGCCAATCATTAGCGGACCGGAGTTCCATTGTGGCAACCCCTAACTGGGAAAAGCAGCTAGACACAACAACTGTGAGTACAGTCACTGAGAATTCTAAGAAGAATCTGGGTGCCATGCTTCTATATGTCAAAGGAGTAACAGTTAAAGTGCATAATACATCTAAATATTGAGAAGGAGAGAAAGGCAACCTAACTGTTATAAGACAAGAGTTTTAGAGCAATTGTGAATTAAGTTAAATTCTGTATATTCACCATTTGTTTTCATGAAGGCACAAGTTCCCATGGAAAGTATAGATGTTTCTACAACAGAATTGAAGAGTTTTGTGTGGCTGGTGAGTTAAACTATATAATGATACAAAAAGAGAATTATGTGTGACATAAAAAATATCAAACAAGGGGCAGACTGCTACAAGAAACTATTTTAAGTTTAAATAAAGCCATATATGTATGCAAATCCTGTGAGATCACTTCAATTGAGTTAAAACAGTAAGCAGAATAATGAAAAGTATGTGCATTTTAAAAAATCAAAGATATATGACAAGAACAAACATAAAGTGAGCAATGCAAAATATGAAAAAGTGTATCTGATAAGTTTTGCATGAGGTGTAATAAATATGAGAAAAGGAAATGCCATATGCAGTGTCAGTTGTATAAGATCTGTGGTAAAATAAATTATTTTTAAAGTATGTGGTGTGAGAAAAATTACTTTCAGCCAAAGCGATTATACATGGTAGGCAAGAACTATTTAGACTATTTATCTATGGGTACTATAAGTGTAAAAAGAATGCATAGTGATCAACAGTGTGATGATGAGAATCCAATGGAAGAAGAGGACTAGAATTCTGAACATGGATGCGCAAAATAACCAGAGTGTGGTATTTAGGAGGCAGGCTATAATATATGCTGAAAGTTTTGACATACTGAGGTTGAAAGATAAGCTGAAACTTTCTATGTGCAAGTTGTTTACTTATTCATTGCATCAGCTATCTCCAATGGTACAGATATTTATTTTGTCTGAATAGAAAAGAATAAGTGTAGAAAGAATGCATAGTGATCAATGGTATGACACTGAGAATCCAGTAGAACAAGAGGATTAGTCAGAATGCTGCACAGCGAAGAGCAAGATAAGCAAAGGATGGTATTAAATATGCAGAATATAATGCAACATAACATATGGTCAAATTTTTGACATGGTGAGGTTGATAGATAAGATGAAGCTTTCTATTTGCAAGTTGTTGACTTATCCATGTGATAAGTTATCTCCAGTGAGACAGAGATTACAGAGACCGATTATGTCTGAATATAAGAATGAGAAATATACAATTCATTTCCAGAGGATTGTAACAGAGGGTCATTCAGGTCATTTGACTCATCAGAAGCTAGTTACAGTAAAAGGAATTCATGATGCATGTTGGAAGAGTGGTGATATTCTGAATAAGTATGAACATTTGTTTATTCATCTGTAATATTTGCCATCTGATTCATATTCAGATAGAATCTATCATATTACAAGTCATGCATGTTTCTACAAAAACTCCAGTAATTCTAAGAGGTAAATCTAAAAAAATGGAGTTTAACTAAATAAGAAACACTGATATGATTATGAAATAGATTGAACTTACTGAATGGGTAACAGAATGGTTACAGTAGTTAAACTTGGCAAGAATAATCTGTGTGTAGATCTGTAATACTCAAAGACATGGAAGAAGGGTCAAAAAATACAAAAATGAAAGGTATTTGGCTGTACTAGATGCAAGGCAGATTTCTTGGCAAAGTAAGCTAGATGTGAAGAGTTCCAGGATGTGCACATTTAATATACTTTTAGGAAGACATAGATTCCTGAGACTGCCATCTGGTATTTCATCAGCACCAGATTGTCATAGAGAGCTGTTATATAGATGACTGAAGGGTTTGAATGTGTTTTGACATTATTAATGACATGCACATTTAAGCTAAGAGCAGATAGAAATATATCAATTGAATCAGTTGCAGAATAGATTGAGACAATAAAACTTCAAGCTGTCCAAGAATAAATGCAAAATCAACATTGATATATATGGTTCATGTTTAACTTCAAAAGGCTTGAAATCAGATGATTAAAAAGTCAAAAATGTAATACAGTTACCTCCAGCAGAGGATAAATGACATGCCTTGGCCTGGTGCACTATCATTTGCTGTTTTTTTTTTTTGTCCAAAATAAGTGCGCTTTTAAGGAAATTATGGGAACAAGGTGTGACATTCCATTTGTTATAAATAGCAAAACAAGAGTTTTAAATTGCCCAGTCAGTTACCATAGCACCTACAGTAAGTATTTTGATGTGACTAAGCCATTGACATTGCAAGTTGATATCAATCAAACTGTTTTTCGTATACATATTTTGGAAGAAGAGAAACTACTTGACTGTGGTTTGAAAGAGTTTACCAACTACCAGTGGAGATATGTTCAGACTGAAACGGAACTTTATAGAAAAGATATTCATGTGGAGAGCAACTTTAAACCATAACAAAAGGTATTTAAGCTATTGTTGTACCACTTGCATATATTGCTGTGATGTCTGCAGAAAGACAAATTACTTGACAATGTGTTATAATTCAGAATTCTGATGTATATGGCAAATATGCGATGGTCATAATTGCAGACATAGAAGCAGAATCTTCTTGGAGATTAACTGGTCACTAATTAGGCCATATCACAATTACCCATAGCAGAAAATAACCTTAAAATTTAATAGACTTACTGAGGAAGATCCAAAAATAAAAGTGTTAAAAGGAGTTGCCATTAATGATTGGTCATTGACAAAAAGTGTCATTAAGAGAGAAATCCAGCCTTAATTTTCATTAATATTCATTATAAGTAAATATTATCTGCATATAAGACTTCTTCTTCAAAGCATACAAATTGGCAGTTCCAAAACAAGAGAGAGAAGAATTACTGGGCAGAGTAGATGAGTCCCATTTGGGAACAGCCAAGTGTAAAGAAAGAGCAAAACAACATGTGGTATGTTATTTTGGCCAGAAATGTTGATGCAGATAAAACAAGAAATTTAGAACTATGCTGGGTAATTCTTGTTACAAAATGTCCTATTCAGATGGGTGAAAACTGTGGAATAAGAATGATACAGCTCTATTCTACTATCAAAAGAACATTTCCTCAATACATGTTGATATTTAATTAAAGTCTTGTGAAGTCATGAAGTTAACAGATACCACAGCTAAGGTGTAATTCCTACATTAAAAACTTTATTTTAAGACATTGTATTCTTGTGTCTATGTTACATCTCCAAAAATGCAATTCCGGTGAACACCTATTCATCGACACCAAAGCAGCAAAATAATTTGCTGAATGTAATAAGGGCAAAGACATAGTTGGCCAACAACAGAATTTTGCCCTTTTCTCCACTGTAGTGTGATCTCAGAGTTGGTATATATAGTTGGGGGGGTGGGTTTGATTTCATGTAGATGTTCATACTTTGTGCTGTGGCCAAGTATTTACTTACCATTATTACATTCAGCAAATTATTTTGCTGATTTGGAGTCGACGGATAGGTGTTTGCCAGAATTGCATTTTGGTGACATAATATAGACCCATATTCTTGATTTTGCCATATCAAGTAAAAAGTTCATTTCATGCTCATGCTGAGTTCATCACATATGCAAACCAATGAGAATTCTGGACATATCTTTCAATTATCCTTGATTTTTGCAGAATTCCCTAGATTTTGCCTCATATTTTTGTCCTATCCCTCATAAAGGTTTTGATTTGCTGGTACATCACTGAGGTCAGTCAATAATGACAAACATTATTGCCCCAAAAATGCATGTTGATGCAAAACCTGTTCTTCCATTAACTTTTTATTAAAAGTAAATTTGAGTAATATGTAATAAATTACCCTGATTTTAGACCCCCCTCCAAATTAGTTTTGTTTTGTCCCAATTGTTGAGCAAAGAAGCTGAGAGCTATGGCTCCATCATTTTACTTCAAGTTTTCCACCCACAGACAAATGGTCAAGAAAACAGACCAAACCATGAAGAAAATGAATATGTCAGAGACAACAACAGTGACTGCAACTTAGTCTTGCTGATGCAAAGAAATACTCAACTTTATCAAGTTGCCTCATGGTCTTCCAAGTTCTTACTGGGTCATAGATTAAAAGGAAGTACTCCTATTCATTCTTCGCTCATGAAATTGAAAATCAGGTTCAAGAATGAGGCAGAATCAGTTGAGACAAAGTTGTATCATAATAAGCAAACCAGAACACTTTCAGATATTAAGGAAAGAAGAAAGGTAAAATAAATTCAGCCAACCTCTCATGAGAAATGGCTTGAGGTGGCAATTTTGAGGAAATATTAACTATCAAGATCATTTGTTGAAACATTTTAGATAGTAAAGTGCTCAGAAAAAAACACAATACACCTGCTCAAGGTGAATAACGTGCCTCAAAGTGGACTTGGACCAAGACACTTTGAATTTTGCAATGATGTCTAGAGTGGTATTCAAATACACGTAGTGATGACTATTGAGATGTCCATTAGAGAGGAATCAAGAGAACATCAGACATAACTATTACCAATGTTTGGGGCTTCACTAGATGAGATTCTAGGTCCCTCTTCAACTGCTCATATTTGCACACTTGTGTGTTTCCATCCCCAGGGTGTTCAAGATATGGAAGAAACTATTGAGGAGGGGAGAGAAAAAGAGATTAAATAACAAAACATAGAATAGAAAACAGTACTAAAGGCATCAAATATATATCAGTATAAAAATACTAACCCCCAAAATAACAGCCACAGAAACCATTTACAAACATTATCTCCCATTATGATATTAATGTTGTTGCCTCACAGCAAGAGGTTCTCCTGTTCGATTCTCGGCTGGAGTGCCTTCTGTGTGAAGTCTGCATGTCCTCCCTGCAGTCGAGTGGCCTCCGAAAGACATGCATGAATGGGCATGCCTTCGCTGAAGGTTGGGCGTCAGGCTGGCAACTCGGCACCATAAAAATCGACTGCCAATCATTAGCGGATCGGAGTTCCGCTGTGGCGACTCTTAACCGGGAAAAGCCGAAAAGACAAACAAACAAACTAGGCATACAATAATTTTGTTAAAATTCTCTTACTTATAAATAACTTCATTTACCTTTCCTTAACATCAAACATAATTCAGGTTTTAAGTTCTGTAAATTAAAGTAAATCACAAAATAAAACATATCTGTTTATATGTGGAGCTACATTTCACCAACATTCCAGCATGGAGGCTTCTCATTCCCTTTCTTACCTATACTTACTTCACAGTCATGCAACAATGATCAAATGCCAAACTCCCGTAAATCACTGTAGTTAACAAAACATACGTCAGTTACAGGGCAACTCAGTAAAGTGCACATTCACTGGGATCTGTACTTTAGAAATGTTTTAGACAAAATGGATTTCAGTGAAATGCATGACTCCCTATTCCAACTTAATATACGCCAACAAAAGAGGTCACACTACTGTAGAAAAATGGAGGAGAACTTTAATATCCACGCTGTTGTACAATCTCACACAAAGACACTGCTCCCATTCAATTTGCCTACAGGTTAACTAAAATGTGCAGTCAACCAAATGGTAATTTGGTCAGAAGAGAGAATCCACACACACACACACACACACACACACACACACACACACACACACACACACACACACACACACACACACGCAGGCCCGCAAGCACATTTTTCAGTATATATTTATACTAGTTCCAACTGAAGTGAGGGTTTGGTGTAATGGTTACGGGACCTGCTAACATTGGGAAGGCTTGGGTTGGGGGGGGTTGGCATAATGCTTAAGATGTTTACCTCACAGACACAAAGGACAGGGTTTGATTCTCACCTTTGAAAGGGAAATTGGCAAGATTTAAAATGTCCCACAAGGGTAACTAGCCTGGTACTTACCTATGAAGTGAAACAGTATAAATGATTGATATTTTTATGTTGAAATGTATCTACCTTAGTGTGATATTTTATTTTGCTTCTGACATAACAGTATTGTTCTTCAATAACTGGTGCCTTTTTTTTAGCAAGTACCACTGTATAACCCATACAATATGATTTCAATTGTATTGCTGCAGTCTGAGTAGAAAAGCTGAAGAGCTGTCAGTACCCCTGGTGTTCAGCACCACTATTCTATCCATTATGACCTTAAATGTTGTACAAGCACAGGGAAGAGCAAGAATGCATTTGTAACCCATCAAGATAATTCCTCATGTAGTTTAACTGACACTAAGAACATTTCAGTTGTGTCTAATACTGGGAACCCTTCTTTGCAAGTTCAAATCCTGGTCTGATTTCCAAGCAGTAAATCCACTAGGGTAGAAGCAGTCAGAGGACATCCAAAATGGCAAAACATCAGAAGGCTGAAACATAAAGTAAGGCTGTATCAAAGGAAGCCTGGCTCCTACAGTCACTGTCTAGACAATAATACTTGGCAAAAGTATGAAGCAATAATTAAATAGCCATTGCATAAATGTCTGCAGTTAAAAAAACATTAACTGAAGCACCATTAACAAGCAAATCTCTCTTGTAGTGGCATTTGTAATGGGTGCTGATTCACTGTATAGTTTACAGGGCCATTCCCATACAGCTAAGGAGATGGGCAGCTTTCTAAATGCACACATCCACTTCAAGTAGAAACTGAAGTGATAACCACAAACCACATCCTGAGTGCAAAAATGCCAGTGGAACTAATCCCAACAATAAAATGCAAATAAAAAATAAAATATCTTTAAAAAATAAAACAATATCTGCTTATTTCTAGGAAGCGTGTTAAACAACAGAATTACTATTTTATTTAAGTGGTCTGCTACTGACAGAAAACAAAGGAAATAATAATTTTTCAGTACCAGCCACTGACTTGCATACAAGGTGATGTGCAGCAGTAAAGTGTGACAAATAGAAATGACAAGTGTGCAGGCAGTGACACCGCAAGTAGCACTGCCGCCTCATGGCAAGAGGTTCTCTGGTTCAGTTCTAGGCTCAGGTACCTTCTTTACAGGCTGTGCATATTCTGCCTGCAGCTATGTGGGTTTTCTCTGGGTGCTCCAGTCTCCTCCCACCTCATAGAGACACAAAGTACATAAACTGGCATTCTCCCAATTTCTTGAGCGAGTATGTATGGGTGTGCATTCTGCCACAGACCAGAGCACTGTCCAGTATGGGTTTTTAATGTCTTGCACCTCTTAATTTGGTGGAAAGCCTCCAGCTGTAAAAGGATACATTTAGCAGGTTATCAGAAAATGGATGGATTGTTGGATGGATGGATATACAGACAGATACAAAACTGAAGTCATTATGATTATTTGCAAGACAAATGCTGTTTGAAGTCTTAGAGAGATGAGGAAATTACCAGTATCTGATCATGTATAGAAAACTGCAGTTATCTTACTGATATGTAAGACAGGCAAAATGTAGAAGGATTTACATATTATGGTGATCGGCATAGTTTCTGATCAGTATGGTGGCATTGCAAAAATAAAAGCAATATACTATGTGAAAATAAATGATAAGCAGATATATAAATTACAAAAAAAGGCTTTGTGACAAATTCTTTTAGTGGGAAGAAGAAAGACACATTCTGAAAAGATACATTCTTAATTAATGTGGTCAATGGAAATGAAAGAATTAAGTGTTTTATGTTCATTTATAGTTATTTGGTGGAATCTTGACTGTGATGTCAATTTATAGTTATTGGGTAGGATCTTGAATTTGGATCATGCTACACCAAGTAGATAAATGAACAGAGAAAAAAATGGTGCTGCACAGTCACTATGTCACCTATAATATACAAATATTTTTTCACTGAAAAAATCTGACTTCTAGTGTAGCATTTGTAAAGATTTACGAACGCACTAGTGGTACCTCTGGATTTTTTTCATTTTTAAATGGCTGAAGTTAAATCTGTGTTTTACAGCTGTGTTGAAAGTAATGATTTACTGTCCTGCTGCCAATATGATAATTGGTTCACTCCATTCGAGTGCCAATTTGGCTAACCTGGAATAATACATAAGCAGGAGTGGCTAGAAAAAAATATTTCCATTCAGATATACCAGGCTTTACTAACAACATTCCAAATCTCCTTCATCACAGAAACAACACCTAGCAGAACTATCAACAGGAATATAGCAGAAAACTTACCATCTCAATCTAGTTTAACACAAACCGATAAATATAAAGGTAGATCACCCATTTCTATAACTCCAGTATCAAAGATTTGTTTCCCTGAATAACATGCCTATTTAAAAGACTTAATCTGAACACTCCGTTCTAAACTCTGCAACATGCTGCAAGCAGTAGTAGAATTTAAGATGGAATCTTTTAACTTCTGTGATAAAATTGCTGCAGATGATAAAAGACACAACATTGAAAGGAAGAACACAACAGACTACAATCCAGAGTTTAAAAAAAACTTGAGGATAAAACTAATGAGTTTAAAAGTTACTCACAAAGTAATGCCATAATTTTTGGCCTGCCCCAAACAGAGAAGGTTAACCTCCCAACACTTTTATACAGAAGGTTTTTCCCAAAATTATTGGCCACTCACATGAAGCCTGAGTGTAAACTGTAGGGAGGTTTAATATATCCATAACACCTTGCACTTTCATTGTGAAATTTCGCTATTGAAGATACTTTAATGATCTTATAAATTAAGCCAGACAGCTGCCGCTAATCTATTGGTAGATCTTTGAAGAGTTGGTTAGCAGTTGACTTTTCCGACTCAGTACAATTCAAAATAAATGAATATAAGAAATTTATGGCAAATGTACAGCCCTAGGCACTTTCAATGAAACTTTAGATAAGCTGTGTAGTGAGTCTACAAGTTCTCCACAAAGATGAATGGCAGGCTTTGATCAAAACTCATGAGATATTACAAAACCTCAAATTGACAATACCATGACTTTTCATTTCAGAGCATCATACTTTATCTTTGCTTCTTTATACGTTTTATTAACTATATTCCATTAGTAACATTAGTATAGCAGCATAAAGTATAGTTTGTGACTAGATTTTTCAAATAAGCACATCTACTTTCAATATTTTCAGTATGCTGTTGATAGTTTAATTTTTATGTATAGCTATGCAAAGGGTCTATATTAGAACATCGAAGTTTCAAAATTTTGAATGTTCTAATATCGAACCCTATTCAGCGAAAGCTGAAAACATCGAACATACAGAACAGCGTATTTTTTCCTAGGGAAAACATTTGCTGTTCCAAAACACATCCACACAACACAAGCACACTAAACAAACAGCAATCCACACACATACACCTAAAATCTTACACCTAACCCTACACTAAACTATACATACACCACTAACTATCCACTTACCTTAACCCTAACCCTAAGATCCATCATTATCGCACACCCACCTCACCTGCGCCCTAACCCTAACTCACCTACCCTGCTCTAACCCTCACATCCACACAATCGCACACATACCTGACCCGCGCCCTAAGCCTAACTCACCTAACCCGCCCTAACCCTCACGTCCACACAATCACACACATATCTAACCCGCACCCTAACCCTAACTAACCTAACCTGCACTCAATCGCACACTTACCTGAACCTGACCAGTAACTTTCCACCACAGTACTGAAAATACCGAAGCAACAGAAACAGACAACCAAATTCTTTCCCTAGGAAAAAAATTGGTTTTCTGTTGCTTCGATATTTTCAGCTTTCGCTGAATAGAGTTTGATATTAGAACATTTGAAGTTTTGAAACTTCGATGTTCTAATATAGACCCCTATACAAAGCAGGTATCCTATTTTCTTCTTGAATGATGTGCACATATTTATTTTACACCACTTGTACTCAATCTGGTTTTACCGTGAAATGTGAAATCAGATAGAGGCAAAGAATGCTTTTTTCTTTTTTTGAAATCTTTTTTCATTCTACTTCTGGTTTCTCTCTCCCTCTCATAAACTGTGACAGTTATCAGTGACCTTCATTATATGCAAAATGGGCTATAGTCTATACTTTGGGGGGGGGGATACTCTGGACAGAAAATGGTCTGTGAAGGACCAAAGCCATAATTAATCATAGGCAGCTGTTTTAATTATGTATTTGCTTTCCCTTTTCTTATTCAAGGTTAGACAGACTATACATCATATTTTATAATGAGATATTGTGCATCAAGTTTATTCAATTACTTCTCCCTTTTTGGCTCTTTGTATTCAACTCCTTGTAACAACTGTTCTTATAGAATAGTTCTTATAAGAATAAGACTGCTGTACTGCATGGGGCACTGTGATTATGCTCCAAAATTATGAAAAAGATTAACTTGTTAAAGACATCTCTAATGCAAGACTCGATCTTAACAATGCCTAGGAGTGTTTAACAAAAGCTTGTTAAAAGCATTATTAAGAACTAACCTCATGACAGAGACTGACAGCAGACAGTGCCGACCAGAAAAAAACTATGGCAGAAGTTAAAACAGCTTTTAAAAGCTGTTAAAACTTGACTATCACATGTATAAACACAAAGTGTGACAAAATGGCATGTCTAACAGGTTTTAAAACAGTGAATTCTATAGAAGGGCACTTTGCTTCTGCCTGCTGTCTGTATGTCTGACAGTACAAAGTGTTTGATCAGCTTTCAATATTGGAAGGAAACTACTGACATTTGTAAGTAATATTCATCTTACCAGCCAAGTTTGAGGACAATCATGTGTAACTAGTGTGAAAGAATGCTGAAACTGTGTTGACTGAAAAGAAGACATGCTTTATTTCTTTTATCATTTGTTTACCAGGAAAGTCCGACTTGGAACAAAGCCAATTTTCAGCAGAGACCTGGGGAGAAATACTCCAGATGCACTTCCTTGTAATGTGGGAAAAAAAAATGGAGCACCCAGAGAAAAAACACACAAACACAGGAAGGACATGCAGCTTCCACACAGAAGGCACCTCTGCCAAGAACTGAAGTAGAGAACCTCTTGCTGTGAGGCAACAAGGATATCACTGCACCACTGCACCGTCAAATGTTAAACTGACCTTTGGAAAGAATTCAAGTGCACTATTGTAAGCATACTAGATTTTGTCAGCTTGCATTTGTTGAATCAGACTAGCAACTGTGAGTGGATTTTTTTTCTGTTAATCCTTATTATTTTTCCTAGAAGGTGTTTTATTTCATCCTTGCAGCTAATCCTCAACATAAAACTAAAACGTTGATTCTAGAGACTATGCTACTGCACAGAAGAAAAAAAAACTGCTACATTTGTGGGTGCAAAGAGTTTTTGAGCTACCTGAAAGGAAATATTCTGCCTGAGTTGTTCTTCCCCATCACAAAACTGAATATAATCCTTCCTGAGGGAAAATGCTACCTTAAAGTTGTAATTATTGATTGCCAGATTGATCCAGGTTGTTGATTCCTCTCAGCCTGTGTGTGCTTTAACTGTTGCTGTTGTTGTCATCTGTTCAGGATGGAAAAAATAGCTGACACTTAAGTCAACTCTGCTAATCTTTATTTTTTTATTTTTTATTTATTTATTTTATTTATCATTTGTTGACCGGGAATGTCCGACTAGGTTCCACAGAGCCTGTTTTCAGCGGAGGCCCGGGGAAAAATGCTCCAGATGCATGTCTTTGGAATGTGGGAGAAAACCGGAGTACTCGGAGGAAACCCACGCGAACACATGGAGAACATGCAAACTCCACACAGAAGGCACCCCAGCCGAGAATCGAACTGGAGAACCTCTTGCTGTGAGGCGACAACGTTAACCGCTGCACCACTGTGCCGCCCAATCTCTCGCCCAATTAATCTCTTAATGAAAGCATTTCAGACACTGACCAACACCCACTCAACCGCCAGATATTGCCAATATACTGGCCAATAGATTCAATGCCAACTTTACCCCCCCCCCAAAGGACCAATTACAATATCAGTAGATTGCTAGGCACCCAGTATTACTGCTGCACAGGTTAAAACAGCACTGTCCAAGGCCAAGAATACAGCTTCTATGGGACCTAATAATATCCCTGGCTGTGTTCTACATGAACTAAAGAGTGAACTGGCACCTCACCTGTGTGCCCTGTTCAATCATACCCTCACCTCAGGCTAAGCTAGGCATCAACCCCTATATCACTAGGTGGGTTACAAACTGGCTCACAGATAGAACCCACAGTGTGAAAGTAGCTGACTCCAAGTCAGACTTCACGACCAGTCATGAGTGGAGTCCCATACGGATTGGTCCTGGGTCCTCTCCTGTTTGTTATCTACTTCTCAGAAGTCCAGGCCAACACAAAGGGACTCTGGCTGACAAAGTTTGCAGATGACTGCAAGTTGGGAGCCATTATTAACTGCCCAAGTGATGTTGACATCCTACAGAAAGGCCTCACTGAGACCAACGACTGGTGTCAGAACCATGGCCTTAAGCTCAATGCCAAAAAATGTGTCGCCATCCCCTTTGGGAAAAACTCAGTTCCCATGAAGTACCACATCGATGGTAGTCCACTGAACACAGAACATGTCATAGGAGATCTGGGAACACAGGTTGACAGTAACATCTCTTTTGACTACCACACTGCCACTGTGGTCAGAAAGTCCTTCTATGTGGCACATCTCATTACTAAGGGTTTTGTATCCAGGAAAAAAGAGGTCATTGTCTCCCTCTACTCTTCCCTCATTAGGCCAATCATCGAGTACAATGCCCCATATGGCATATAGCTCACTAGACACCTGCATCAACTGGAGAGGCCGCAAAAGTTCCTCACAAAGAAGATCCTAGGCCTTAAACACTTGTCCTATATGTACAGACTCAAAAAACTTCAACTATTCTCTGTCTCATATTGCCTACTTAGAGGCGATCTCTGCTTGACTTACAAAGCCATGTCTGACCCAGCTCTGTTAGAAATGCTACATCTAAAGAAATCCCAATCCCTCTGCACCACACGCTCCAGAGATCTCAACCTCATTACCACAATCAACAGAACATGCTGGAGGGACAGGTTCATAACCCAGAGACTGCCCATGCTATGGAATAGACTTCCCATACATGTCAAACAGAGCATCTCACTGGCCCTCTTCAAGAGAAATCTTGATGAGTGAATGGGAAATAGAAAATTCACCCCAGGAATCACTCCAGTGACTCTACTCGACAGAGGCACTAGAAATTAAGGTCGGGTGGCATGATGCCAGGTTAATCCTATGGGCTAGGCTCGTAAAGGCTCCAGGGCCATTAGCCTAGTACACACCTATGAACCTATAAGTAAGAAGTGCAGCCTCAGACTAACACCTGCTCTGCCTCCAAAAAGAACTAAACCATTAACCAACACCTGCTCAGCCTCTAGCAAAAGATTTCCACTATAACAAACCAGCCATCCACCTTGCTGGGAAGCCCGAAAAATAGTACATCTCTGAAAAACATCAGAAAAGGAGATAATGTTGAAGGCTCTTTAATAGAATTAGAGAGATGAACAATTACAAAAAATGGTCTTTAAGCTGATTGGGGCTGGATACTGTCCTCACTTCTAACAGGGAACTTACTAAATGCATACATTAACTTTGAAGATGCTGATGCACTAGACTATCAGAAAGCAAATCAGGACACTCAGGCTACAGCTGGAGTTTCACCTTAGGTGTATTGGCTTAATTTTCAAAATAGCATATTCAATGTGGACAGACCAGGAAGGTCACAGATGGCTGATTTAATAAATAATTTAAAACTGCTGCTAGTACCTTATGTAGGTAACATAAGTAGAATTTAAGAAATCATGGCTGTAGAACATGTTAAAAGGGCAAATCCTAGCAATATAAAAAACAGGAGCTCCAGAGTGACCCTAAATTTTGAATTTTGTGAACAGCAAGTTGTTTCAGTAAAACCGAGTCTTACAAACTCCAGAGTCAGAGTTGCATACTCTAAAGGCCTTCATCAAAAAATGTATGGAATAAAAAATAAATAAATATATATATATATATATATATATATATATATATATATATATATATATATATATATATATGGTTTCACTTCAGAAGCCTGAATGATCACAAGCCTGAATTGCATAAGCTGGAAGATCAAAAGCCTGAAATTTCATAAGCCTGAAAACTCAAAAGCCTGAATCCCATAAGACTGAAAATATACAGAACACAAAAAATGATACAGAAAAACACATACAAGACAAAGGATAGCAGTTTTCACCAAGTATGGGCAGGGGGGCAAGCTCCACTGTGCCCCCCACACGCCCTGCTAATTAAATATATCAACTCCAAGACTGCACTTTAGTGTAGTGAAATGCAATCTTGGAGTTGATATATATATATATATATATATATATATATATATATATATATATATATATATATATATATATATATGTAGCAGGATGTGGGGGGTGCAGCCCCACACATAGGCAGTGCAGATGGGCTTGCCCTCCTGCTTATATTTGGTGGAATATAATCCGTTTTGTGTTGTCTTCAGTCAGTATATGTATCCTATCTGTTTTCAGTCTTATAGGATTCAGGCTTTTGAGTTTTCAGGCTTATGAAATTTCAGGCTTTTCGTCTTATGACTTATGCAATTCAGGCTTGTGATCATTCAGGCTTCTGAAGTGAATCCATATATATATATATATATATATATATATATATATATATATATATATATATATATATATATATATATATATATATATATATATATATATTAGCACCTGATTTGTTTTGTTTTGAATGTCCTAGAAATTGGTGCATAGAAAAAGACTGCATAGTTACAAAGTACAATAGTACATCTATAAAAAAATAAAAACTGTTATTACTAACCAACGTGGTGAACTTGAAAGCATGTCTGCGGAATTTGACCATTCTGAACTTGTAACTACTTGAACTGTACAGTCTGCTTTTTGCCACTGTGTTGTTACTAACCTTGTGAAATGTACTATTGTGTTAGAAGGAAAATGATTGCTGGTCACAATGAGTAGGATTACATTTGTTAAATCACAAAATGTTGTAAGCATAAAACAGCTAGTAAAGAGAAAACTGAATTAATATGTCTACATCGAGACAAATGGAAGTACCCTACAACAAAGAGAAATAGAAATCCTTTTAGGCAAAGTGTTACTCCCAGTAGTTCTAATACCTAACTTAATACATGATGTGATAAATAGCCAAGACTTTTATCAGTTAAAGAGCTATGGAAGATATGGGAAAAACCTTCAACCAAATATATTGCAAGAAACACATAGCCCTGATAAAGAAAAAGAAGGAGGGTAAGAAGACAAAACAGGAAATAGGATTTGCCTCTGGGTGGAAGGGTTAGATAACTCTAGAGCTAAGAAGTGCCAAAAGACTCCAGCTGTTAAATTGATTAAAGAGTTCAGTGAGGAAACTGACAGGCAAAAGAAACCACAGTCAAAAATACACAAATTAAAGTAGGTATAAAAACTGAGGACAAGATAGGTGAGTTTCACATGGTTCATAGGTTCATAGTTAGGTACTAGGCTATTGGCCTAAGGGCCGAAGTAAGCCTGGCCAACAAGGTTCCCTGGCTTATGCCACCCAAAAAAGTTAATTTCCTCTGCCCCTGTTGAGCAGAGCCACAGAAGTGATCCCCAGGGAGTATTTCCCTGCCTCTCATCAAGATTTATCTTGAAGAGTGCTAATGAGGAGCTTTGCTTGACATAGATGGGTAGCTTGTTCCAGAATATAGGAAGTCTCTGGGATTTGAATCTCTCTCTCCAGCATGTCCTGCTTATTGTGGTGACAAGGTTTAGGTCCCTAGAGCATGTAGCTCAGAGGGATTGGGATTTCTTAAGGTGTAGCATGTCCAACAGCTCTGGGTTCAACATAGCTTTATATGTTAGGCAGAGATCTCCTCGAAGTAGGCGATATGCTACAGAGTAAAGCTGGAGTTTTTTGATCTGGTCAGTGTAGGGCATCTGTTTGAGGCCAGTAATCCTCTTTGTGAGGTACTTCTGTGGCCTTTCCAGCTGCTGCAGATGTCTTGTGAGGTACATTCTAAAAGGGGAATTGTCCTTTATAATGGGTCTAATGAGTGCCGAGTAGAGGACAACAATGACCTCTTTTTTCCTGGATGAGAACCCTTTTGTGATGAAGTGTGCCACATAGAAGGATTTCCTGACTACTGTGGTGATTTGACTATCAAAGGAGAGACTACTGTCCACTTGGGTCCCAAGGTCTCTTATCACACATTCGGTGTTAAGTAGACTGCTGTTTATGTGGTAGTTCATGGGTACAGAGTTTTTACCAAAGGGGATGACAAAGCACTTTTTGGCACTGGGCTTGCGGCCATGCCTCTGACACCATTCATCTGTCTCAGAGAGGCCCTTCTGTAGGATGTCCACATCATTTGGGGACCTGACTATGGCTCCTAGTTTGCAGTCATCTGCAAATGTCATTAGCCAGAGGCCTTCTGTGTTAGCCTGTACTTCAGAGAAGTAGATACCAAACAGGAGAGGTCCCAGGACTGAACCCTGTGGTACTCCACTTGTCACTGGTTTGAAGTCAGATTTGGAGTCTGCAACTTTTACAGTATGGGTTCTGTCAGCGAGCCAGTTGGCAACCCATCTTCTGATGTAGGGATATATAGCTAGTTTAGTGAGTTTAGCTATAATTCCAGAATGGGGAATGGTGTCGAAAGCCTTGGCGAGGTCAAGATAGGCTGTGTGAACCACCTTGCCATTGTCTATGGCTTTAGTGACTGCCTCAAAGAAGTCAATCATGTTCAGAAGGCATGATCTGCCTTTCACAAACCTGAACTGGGTGGGGTCCATAGTTTGGAGGTTAGTGGTGGCTCCCTCTTTGTGGAGTGGGATAACTGTTGCTGTGCACCATTCAGTGGGCAAAAAGCCTGATGTGAGACTATGATTGAACATGGTGCTTAGGCGGGGAGCCAGTTCGTTCTGAAGTTCGTGTAAAATGCAGCCTGGGATGTTGTCCAGTCCCATGGATGCTGTGTTTTTGGCTTTAGAGAGTGCAGCTTTTACCTGCATAATTGTGATTACAGGGACTCTGTATTCCTCCTGTATAGATATCGGCCCTTTAGGGGGTGAGAGGGGGGTAAAGTTAGCACTCAACCTATCTGCCAGGATGTTGGCAATATCAATTGGCTCTGTAATTTTCATGCCATTGGGCTGTAACTCAGAGCAGATCTGGGTGTTGACATTGAGATTCTTGACATAGCTATAGAATTCTTTGTGGTTGTCCCTAGAATCAGTGGTGATTTTGTTTTTGTAGCTAGCTTTGGAGGTTCTTATAAGGGATCTCAGCTTCTTACTGAGGCTGACCAGGGAACTCCTCCACTCATGGGATTTTACTCTCTTTTGCAACAGTTTCTTCCTTCTGTTGTAGAGTTTGTTTATGGCAGGGGACCACCGGATTGACTTCGTTTTTTTGGAGGATAGCATATTGGTTCTGTTTGGGATAGCACGATCCATGCACTCGTGTAAGTGCTTGTAGAGTGCATCTGTGTAGGATTCAGCAGTCATAACTGTATTGTCCATCTGCATGGGTGTCATGAAGTTTACCACTTCTGTCTTAAGAATCATGAAGTTGGCTTTGAAGAAAATTTTTACCATGATTTCCTTAATGGGGGGGGGGGTTGGATGTGGATATCTAGGGTGATTTGCTTATGGTCGGATCTGACCAATGAGGAGTTGATTTCAGGTTTGGAACACTGGTCGCTCATGTGGGTAATGACTAGATCCAGGATATTGTTGCCCCTGATGGGGGTGTGGATAAGTTGATTCAGGGCATTGGAATTTATGAATTCCACAAAGTGTTGAGCAAAGGAGTTGGTACATGAGTAGTTTTCCCAGTTAATGGTGGGGTAGTTGAAATCACCCATTATTAGAGTGTTTGGTCAAACCCTAATATTTTCCAGTATATCAAGAAAAGATGAGTGGGAATCCTGGGGCATGGTGGGGGATCCGTAGCAAGCTACAATTTGGATTGCAGTCTTGCCCAGAGTTAGTTGTACTTGGATAACCTTGGATGCATTATGCTGAACAACTAGCCTGGAGGTGTGGCTATCCTAAATGAACATGGACACACCTCCACCTTTGGCGTTCTGGTCCAGGTTAGGTGGCCGAAAAGTGTGGTATGAATTATAGCCTGGTAATGCAGGGGTGCTCTATGGAGCCTTGAACCAGGTCTCAGTCGCTGCACAGATATCGATGTTCTCCATTTTAAGGAGTGCCTCAAGGGAGTGCATTTTGAGATTTAGACTTCTAGCATTGAGTAGCATTACCCTGAGTTTTTGCTTGCCTGTTCCTGTTATGGTGATGAATTTGTCATTTGGACCTTGCCTAAAAAAGGCACTATAGGGTCGGCAAGAGCCTTAGGCAGTATCCAGAATCCCTGGGGTGACAGGTGCAGGCCATCTCTGGCAAAGAATCATGGTCTGTCGACCATGTCGTCCCAGGCAGACAGATACTGGATCCCCTTAGAATGACACCAGAAGCTTACCCAATTGCTGAAGTCAATCATTTTGTCCTTGTACTACGGTACCATTCTGGGTGATGACAGGATGCTACTTGGGGCTAGGGTCATACCTGCCTGGGCTACAAGATCAGAGAGCTCTTCCATGTCTCTTTTCATGTAGTCCAGTGAGGTACATCTCAGGTTGTTCACAACAACATGGACAATGACAGAGCCATATTTGTACTTGTTGTGGAGTGACCTGAGTGCGTGGGTTATGTGACGGATCCTGGCACCCGACAGGCAGCTAGCAGTAACCATCTCCTTGCTTAGCCTGGTGAGTGGGACATCAGTGTGCCTGAATATAGAGTCACCTATGACTAGTGTGTTGGGTACGTTGTTTTGCCTTATGGACTGTGTTTATTGGCACACTGAATCTGTGGATTATGTGTCATTTGGATTGTGTTGGGGGGTGGAGGTTGCTTGCGTTTCTGCTTTGGAGGTCTCAGTAGCTTCAGCAGATTATTATTGAGAGCCTCTGCAAATGTTTTTGTGTTTCTATATGTGGATTTTGGTGGTGCAGGTTTAGTGGGGCTATGTGATGAGTGCGGTGTGGTGCAAGTGTTTACCTTCTCCTCTTGACTGTCAAGTTCAGTCTTGGTTGGAGAGAGCTTTACCTCCAGTTTGGCTAGATAAGTGCATCTCTCACAGGTTGTGGTGTTGGATGGTAGGAGGAGAGGGTTGTCTGTGTACATGAGGCAATTGCTACATTGCCTCAAGATGCCCAGATTCATCAGATAGGAGAGAACACTGGGAGCTGACCCTTGGACATGCCTGAATAAAAACCTATTTTCCTCTAGACAAGTGAGGAAAGTGAGTATAAGAGCTGTTTTTTTCTAAGCAAGTGAGGAAAGTCTAGGTAAAGAGGAAGGTTGAGTGTTGTAGTAATCTGTAGCTTATTTAGTGTTAACAACAAGTTCTGAACAAGTGCTGAGCATGAATAAGCAAATTCAAGTGCTAAAACTAAGAATCTGTACCTGGATCTTGTGGTAGACAGGCGACCTAGCACTTACCACTCCCACTGATAAGCTAGAATGCTTCCCTCCAATGCAGAAAGGCTTGGGGGATCAGAAGCTTACAAACAGTCTTGGATACAGTAAATCAGTATCTGGACTAGACTAGTTTCAGGAAAGGTGGGAAAAGAGAGCAAATGTGGGCTTTTAAACCAGAAGGTTGAAAGAGATGGAAAAACTGCCCAAACGGCCAATAAACTACAATTTCTGGGCCAGAAACCAGTCTTTTGGTAGATAGGCTACTAGTGCTCACCACTTAATTTTATCCTGCTACACCAAGGTTGAGGCAAAAAATGGAAGAAAAACTCTAAGGGTAAAGAAAGCACGATAACTCCTGATGAAGAGAATGAGAAAACTGCCAATACCTTTTGCAGAAGAAAATAATTTTCATGAGTTATTTTTTATAGTGGATTATGCAGATGAAGGAGAAAAAGTATGTACCTGTATTTATAGGAGATGAAGCCATGAACGCCACTTCACAACAGGATACTGATAAAAATAATGCTGGCCTTGCTGGTCTTGCTGACCTTCAGCTAAGCCATGTCAGTTTCAATAAGGCTCAGTAGGAAGACAAACCACTATTCATTGCAGATAAGTTTGGTGCAAGAATTGTAGGTTTCTTCTATGATACTTACTATAGCTCACAAAGGTCTTATGGTTATCTTTTGAATTAGTTCTAATGCTAAGCTCATAAATGGCATTATGTTTTGTAATGGTGAGTTTGAGAGACTTACTTACCAGTTTTAAATTCTTTTTATAATGATGAATTGAAGAATATTTTACTGAAGAACAGGAGCATTTTCTTTTTACTATATAGTTTGTTGATGTGGTAGTTTCCTACCATATGGGTTTATTTCTAAACTTGCTGTTATGTTTAGTCCAGATTGTTATAAATGCTTTAATGCTTCTAAGAAGGAGTACAATTTAGACCAATAAGCAGCAGCCTCAGTTACAGGATTTGTTGGGGAGCTTATCAATAAGATCAGTAAATAGCAAATAATTAGTTTTGAAGTAATCCCTGAGTGTAGAAGAGTTATTAAGGGTCATAGAGAAGATCACAGCAAGATAATCAGATTTGACAAGGGAGGGAGTGACAAGGTACATTCCTATCTATCTTCACTTATGCTCACATATGAACTACTTTAGCAATGTTAATTTATTTCTCTTCATATCTCCACTACTATAAATTACCCTTTTTCACTTATTGTTGATACTGTTTCAAAGACTCATTTCATATAGGGAATTTTTGGAAGACAGTATTACTATTTAATGGACATGTATATATAAATGTGTGTTTCTGATTGATGGTATGACTGCACCGTGTTGCAGTGCCTTTGTTAAAGTCTGAAACACACAGTCTCAGTAGTCTGAGTAACGTATCTCCATCCAGTCAACTATTTAACTTTTTTCCACTGGAGGAGGTTAACATGAACCAAGTGAAGAGGCCACTTCCCCTGAATGGGAATGGTTCTCAGCATCTCAAACAGCTGTCTAGTGGCAGGGTCTTATCTAGGAATGTTGGAGACACTCAAGGGTATGGGGAAGCTTTGTTCTGTACTAGCTTTGCATCTGCAGTTTCTCACTTTCAGTTTACCACAACCCTCACTGTTTGGTCACCTCTTCTTTACACAAGCTTTCATTTTCCATCTTCTATCTAGTTCAATTTTGTTTTGGGGAGGATGATGTTCTGCTTACTGTCATTCTGTGCTTAACATTACTGGACTATAGCTGATATATATATAAGGAGAAGAATGCATTGCATTTAAATTCTATTTTCCATAAAAATAAATAGTCTATATGACAAAAAAATCCCATTTTAGGCACCTCCTTAAAGAAGAAGAAACACACACCATAACAAATAAGAAACTATTAAACAGGAAAAAATGAAGCTGTTTTTTATTGAAGGAAGTCCACTTAGTTGCTTTATCACACAATTCCATATCTAGAGAACCACTGTACCAATCACAGAGAATAAAAGCAGCTGGTAACTAGATAATTTGAAACTCTGATGAAGTCCTAGGTATTAGGAAGAAAGCACTCAACTAAAGTCTCTATGGAAATAGAATTTGCAAATTATCTATTTATCACCTGCTTTTATTCTCTACTGGCAGTACAATAATTCCCTGATTTTGAGATTTAAGTTTCACTGTACACTTTCTTGTTTATATTGGTTACCACAAAATTCCTCAATCATTCTTGTAAATGGATATGTAAGATTGTAAATAAAGGCCTAGAAAACAAATACATTATTGATAAATGATCAATGGGAGGAAGTGCGATGTTGCTGGGTTCCTGCTATGGCCCAAACCAATCAATCAGTTTTGTAAATTAATTGCAAACAAGGATTTCTAAAATAAGATGTAATTTTATCATTCTGGCAGGGAAATGGATGAGCTACATAGGATGGTGGCAAAACTAACTCAATATTATAAAGACTCAAGTCTTTGCAAAAGTATTGTGGCATGTTCAATGTACTGGATCCTTGAAGGGTTCTTTAAAATAATAGCTAACAGTATATCTTCACAGCAACACAATGTTAACCTCACTCTAGACTCTAGTACTTTTTACTCTTTAAGTCTTTCAGATTTAGTGGAATGACAATTAAAATTTAGCCCATTAGGCTTGCTGACCACTCCCCATGAATTTTATTTTATTTTTTTAAACCAGAAACATCTTTATTGGATTATCACTTATGACATAGGCAAGCATACATTTATATAAATGAAAACAAACCATACTGACATATTTTCAGTTGCAGATATTATATATCACTTATAATCTATACAGTTGTCAGCCAAATATTACATAGCTCATTCAATTCCTGCCTTTCATTAAACCTCTTTCTCCTCCAAAACATTAGTCTGCATGTATTGTTCCCACAATCTCTGATTTTATCTATGTAATTTGCTCCTACCCTTTTCTAAAGATCCCACTTACAGTTATTTTATCTCTGTTACTATATTCACTACTTTTAGTACAGCTGGTTTAGATTTTGATTTGCATTTTCTGGTAATTGTTTTTTTTTGTTTGTTTGGTTTTTTTTTTGTCAGCCACCAGAATTAAACTCAGCTGGGTCTTAATATGTCTAGGGAATTCCGATTCTGTATCACAACTCAAAAAAAAAAATCCTTCTGACAGAGTAGTCTGAAGGAAATTCTTGAATGTTCCCAATTATTGTTATCTTCCCCATCACACATCTAACATTTGTAATTTACCTGATGAAAAGTTCATTGGAGTGTGCTGGGGTGCAAAAATACCTATGCAAACACTTCCTAGCAAAGATCCTAAATCTTCTAGACTTTGTTGCATATTTGGAAGATATACATATATCCTCCCATTGTTACTTTGTGAACTGCTTATACAATCTCTCTTCCCAATCCTTTCTAACTTCCTCTGATTGATTCATGTAGTTATTATGAAGTATTTTATATGTCCTACTAATTAACCCTTTTTTAACAGCAGCTTCTATTCTAGATTCCACTAAAAGCTCTACCAGTGCTGATATTTCACTTAGGATTCCCCTTTTCCTTTTTCTTTGCCTATACTCTGGTATCAGTGTTTGATAGGGAAGACAATCCCTAGCCTGTAGTTCAAATGAATTCTTGGCATCTTCTCATTCTATTACCTTCCCTCCCTAATTATTTGCTCCCAGTACCTTGGTTCCTTTGCCAGTAAATTCCAGCCCCCTCTTGCCTATTCTCTGTACCCCTAATTGCAGTCATCCATATCAGCAGCACATCCTTTTTCCATTCCCTTTTGGCTTAGCTTTTAGAATACTTTCTGCTACTTTATGAATATAACATTATGTATGGTTATTGTTATTCTCCTTAAGGATCTGCATCCAAAATCCCAGTATCTCCTTGCTTCTTGAGCTTCCCTGTTTCATCATCATACCTTTCCACGTTTAATTATAGTTTTCTGCTTGGGTTATGTATAGTACCATACCTCTCAACTTCTTAGAGCAAGAAATCTGGACAAAGCCATAAATAATGGGGGGTGGGGGGGCAAAGACCCAAAAATAGGGATACTTTTTAAACATTGCACTTACAAACTTTGAAAGTTGATAGAATAACATTTTTTTCAATAGCATAAATTTTCTAAAGAGTATGAAGTCTGAAACTCAAATGTCTGTCATTATTTTTTTACCTCAATCTTCAATGATTTACCAGAAAAACACAAGTTTATGAGATAACAGACCAAACATATGTTGCAAAGATCTGGACACTCTGTGAAAATCTGTACAGTTGAGATGTATGTAGTAGCCTTAATTGTGTAGCTCTGAAATACCTCTTCAAATCAAGTAATCCCAAACCACCTTGTTCTAGTGGAGGGATCAGCTTATCACACTTGACTCTTGCCCTCTTTCCCTCTCAGATAAAATCATTAAACTCTTTGTTAATGGCTTTCCAGAACTCCTCCTGACCTGTGTATAAAACTAAATGGACTAAAAATATTTTCACTACTTGTATCTTGCTATCCGTGTCCATGAAGCAGAGCTTTCAATTTATCACTTTTTGTATTGCCTTTTGTTTAGTCTCTTCCCACATATCCTTAGCTGCCATAACAGAATCATTTTTAAACCATACTCCTAAGTATATAATTTTATCATAGTTTCATAGAAGGTTGCTAGTCTAATGGCCCTAAAGCCCTTACAAGCCTAGCCATATTTATCCTGAGTTGCCGCAGTTGGTGGTTAGGTGAGTGAAGGTCGCAGCGGTAAGGGTCTATGATAGTTAATAATGACTTCCTTTGTCCAAGAGGGATATGGACACCACCCCAGTAGTGAATTTGTGGTCACCCATCCATTGATCTAGGTTGTGTTTAAAAAGGGTCAGGGAGGGGTTCTGTTTCACATGAATTGGAAGCTTATTCCAGAGAAGTGGCAGTATCTGAAAGATGTATTTATCTGTCCGGCATGACCTATTCATGTTAGTGGCTAGGTTAAGATCTCTGGAGCGAGTGACCCTCATGTCCTCATAAATATGGGTATTGCTGAACCAATTTGTGTATGAGTACATAGTTTACAGCGATTGCTTTTGTTTTATCTTCATTAAGTTTGTATCCTGGAAAGACTTGAAACTCTCAGAATGTTCCATAACACTGAAATGCCTTTTGGGGGGGTTTATTGGGTGTAAAATAATATAATCTACAAATAAAGCCACTTTTCTTGATTACCATACTAATTATATCCTTGAATTTCTGAATCCTTATATTTCTTTGCCAATGGTTCTAAATATAAGGCAAATAACAAAGAGGAAAGAGGATGCCCCTGCCTGGTTCCTCTGCTCAAACAGAACTTACCAGCGAGGACTCTCTGCCAATTTAATTTTTGCCTGTGTTCCCTTGTATATCCTTCTAATCAACCTTACAATTTTATGAGGGAATGCAAATGCTTCTATTGCCACATTGATAAAAGCTTACTCTGCCAAATGCTTTCTGTGCATCAAGGCCCCCCCCCCAATAACAGTGGTATTTTCTTACATTCTGCTTCCCTCTAGATTATCACTCCCCAGTACTTTTAGATCTTTTAGCTTCTACTAACACAGATTCATCCTGGAGAGTTTGTATTTTGATTTTATAACAGGAGGACTTTAGAATCAAACTAAATGGCAAAATCCAGATTTTGGTCTTATTTTTACAACAATGACATCAGTGCAAAGATAATGTGACAGTCATTTAGGACTCTGTGACTGGAAATTAACAGTAACAAAAATTAAGAAATATTGTAATGACGTTATGCTAGGTAGCATTAAGGAATTATGGGAACAGCTTGAGCTAGACCATACAACAGACATCCAAAATGAATTTGATACTGCTATTAGACAATAGGAAGAAATACAAAACAAATCTGTTGAATTAATTTCCCTTCCAGGCAAAAATCACTATACAGGCTTTTGTGAACTATCCAGGAAAAAAAATATTTGCTAAATTAATATACTATGAAGATGGGACCCACCATATATCCCTTTTTAAATCTAGTTGTTCCAAAACTCAGGTTAGTCCACAGTAATGGTATATGAATTTGTTAAATACTATAAAAAACTTCACATACATAACAATATAAATATTTGTCATCTTGATATGATAAGACTATTTATCAGACTCTAACCTGGATTCTTTATTTACAGGTGAAGCAGATTTTCTGAACTCCATAATTTCAATTATTAATGCTAAATATGTTCAAAGATTTTAAAATCAGAGAAACCAGCTAGCAATACAAATGATTTGAGGAGATCTTAGGATCATAGGATCATAGGAGATTACTAGGCTATTGACCCGGAGATCATTTTAAAACTAGCTGTTTCATCCCAATGTAGTACCACAGAAATGCTAGTCAGTACCCAAGATTGCATTTAGTGATGACTGCCTATGTCCAAGAGGGTTGTGGGCACTATCCCTGGTAAGAATTTATGGTGCCCCATCCACTCGTCCAGGTTCCTCTTGAACAGTGTCATAAAGGTGCTGTGTTTCTCATGAACTGGTAGCCTGTTCCAAAGATGCGGCAGTCACTGGGAGATAAATCTGCCCCTTCAGCATGTCCTATTTACATTGCAAGCCATATTTAGGTCCCTGGAACAGGTAGCCCTAGTCCTGTTTGATTTGCAGATATGGGTCTTGGATTGCTCTGTAGGCCAGGGATAAGTCTCTCCTAAGAAGCTATACAATACAGAGTATAGTGACAGGAACTTTAGCCACTCTGTGTAAGGTGCATGCTGGAGCCCCTTGCTCTTCTTTGTTACAACCCTCTCAGGTCTCTCTCATTGCTGCAGGTGCTTAGTACGATATATGCCAAATGGGGCACTATACTCAATTATGGGCTGGGTAAGTGACAAGTATAAGGGGGGATATAACTTCTTTTGCTCTCAAGATAATGACTTTACTAATCAAATGTGCTATGTAGAAAGCTTTCCTTACTACAATAGACATATGGCGGTGGAAGTTAAGGTCGCAGTCAACTTGTGATCCCAGGTCCCTTACCAGTTCATGGGTACTTAAGGTATTGTTGTTGATTTGATAGTGTGAGGAACATTGTTTCTGCTGAGGGGAATGATGATGCATTTCTTTGCATTCAGTTTGAGACTGTGACTAATACACCAATCATTGGTCTGTGTGAGACCCTCCTGGAGTATACTGACATCATTTGAGGATTCAATGATTGCACCTAGTTTGCAATTGTCTGCAACCTTGGTCAACCACAACCCCTTAGTTTTGACCTGAACTTCTGAGAAGTATATACCAAACAGTAGGGGGTCCAGCACTGACCCCTGTGGCACCCCACTGGTAACAGGTCTGACGGTTGATGTGGAGTCACTCACTTTGATATTGTGTGTCTGGTCTGTGAGCCAGTTGGCAACCCATCTCACAACAAAGAGGTTTACATTCAGTTTGTTAATTTTATATGTAATGCCTGAATGTGGGATTGTGTTAAAAGCCTTTGCCAGGTTGAGGTATGCCGTGTGCACAGATATGCCCTCATCAATGGCATTGGTCAAATTTTCAAAGAAATCCACCAGATTTAACAGGCAGGATCTGCTCTTCATGAAAATGAATTGAGTAGGATCCAGGGTTTGGAGGTCACTTATGTCTTTATTTATGAGGTCCATAATGATACATTCCATGACCTTACAGATGACACTGGTCAGGCTTATGGGTCTGTAATACCCCAGGTCTGTTGCTAGGCCACCTTTGTGGAGGGGAATAACTGTTGCTGTTCTCCATTCAGTATGAACAAAGCCTGTAATTAAGCTATGATTGAAAAGGGTACTTAGTGGTGATGCTAGTTCATGTTTTAGCCTGTTTAGAAGACAGCCTGAGGTATCTTCTAGTCCGATCAAGGCTGTGTTTTTTGCCTTGGACAAGACTTTGAGGACCTGTTCTTCAGATATGCAGGGTGGGGGGAAGTTTGCGGGAAGGTTTTTGTAAGCTAGGAGGGATAGGGGGTGAAGTTTTTGCCAAACCTATCCAGTAGCAGGTTTGCTATCTCTGTGGGGTCAGTGTGTGTGAAATTGTTTCCCACTAGTTTTGCGCATGCTTGAGTTCTACCCTTTAGGTTACTTACGTAGCTGTAAAAGGCCTTATGGTTATCCTTGGCTGTACTTGCTAAGTTTCTCTCAAAGGAGCCCTTGGAGGATTTGACAAGTGGTCTTATTTGCCTGTTGAGGCTTAGGAGGATGCTTTTCCATTGTTATGGCCCAGTCTTTCTTTTCTTGGACAGCAAATATTTGCTTATATTGTAAAGTTTTTGATGCTGCATGTCCACCATGTTTTTACTTGGGGCTTTGGCTTTGTTCTTTCTAGTACGGCCGTGTTTATACACTTATGCAAGTAATTATACAGAGCTTTCATGTAAGCTTTGGTGTAGTTACCACTTCCAGTTTGGGGTGGGGCTTGGAATGCATTTATACCTTCACCTAGAAGGGTATAGTTTGCCTTGGTGAAATTTTTTAGTCTGATTTCAACCTTTGTGAGTTCTGGTGTTAGTGCCAGCTCGAAGGTGACTGATTTGTGGTAAGTTTTCACTAATGAGGGTCCAACAATTGTGGTAGTGCATATGTTTGACATGTTGGTGAGGACCAAATTCAGAATGTTTGTCCCTCTTGTTGGGGTATGGCCTACTTCTTCCAGGGCATTTGATTTAACTAGCGAGTTAGGACTAGCACAGGTTTCCCAGCTGATGGTGGGATAATTGAAATCCCCCATATCCAGTGTGTTCGATAAAATTTGGATTGTCTCCAGTTTGGTCAAGTAGGCTTCATGGGCACTAAGTCTCCAAAGCGAAAACAAGTAAAAACAGATTTATCACTTCGCAACTAAACAGTATGATACAAAAATAAAACTCTCTGAGGCCTTGAACCAAGTTTTGTGACTGCACAGACATCACATCTTCTAGTGATAGAAGTGTTTTCAGGGAGTGCAGTTTTTGGCTTAAGCTCTTAGCATTTAGCAGCATGACCCTTATTTTGTTCTGATGAAAATATGAACATAAATATGAAAATATGAATAATAAGTGATGAAGAATGATTTATTTCTCTACTGTGGGACATATTAGATTAACAATTTTGGTGTAATTTTGTTAATAACTCATTGCACTTTACAATGTTACCTATTAGTTGTTTGCAAGATTACATCTGTCTGTACACATTGCTGTTTCTAAGTCACATTTGGTACATAGATTGGACAATCCATGTGTAATATTACAGTGCAAGTATACAGTCTTTGAAGTACTTTTACACTGTAAGTGTATATGCAAATACTCACTGTTTAGCTATGTACATGATCATGGATGATACGCAAACACCGATTTCAGCAAAATATATTTTATTCCAGCATAAGTTAGAAATTCCAGTTTTCTTTGCCACATAATATACATCACATCTGAAATAACAAACAGGATGATGTTATATGGTTGAAGAATGGAAAGAAACAACAATTTAACATACACACGCACATGCGCACACTGGGATGCATACTATCTATCATGGTGCTCTGTCTACTGTCTGTACACTGGTGGAGATTACCTTTGAGAGGGTAGCAACATCATTTAGAGGGTGTGTCACAGAAGAGAAATACAGAGTTTTTGAGTGTGAGGCAGACAGGCCGGCAAATCAGACAGAGAGAGAACAGAGTTCCTAAGGCTGAAGTGGGTAGGCAAACTAGCGAAAAATAACTTTCCATGAAACCTAATAACCAACACCTTCTCCTAGAAGTATGTCATGGCCACTACCTGTTGAGGGAATCAGATTTCTGACCTCTGGGTCTAGAGAGGGTTCAGAAGAGGAGTCTCCAAGGATTTACATGTAAAGATGGAAGGCAGTTTAGAAGGTGCCCTTGAAACCCGTAAAAGGGATTGTATGTGTTATCTTGTAAAGGAGAAACTAATGGAATTACCTCTGTATCTTTGGTAAAGTATGTCAAAGGGATAATACTGACATTTGTAAGTATTGTTCATGCTATTCATAGTTTCATAGTTTCATAGTTTGGTACTAGGCTATCTGCTCTGGGGCATTTATAAGCCTAGCCATAGTGATGTGGCTTTCGCCACCCCATGTAATGGTACAAAAGTGTACAGTATAGATTTAGAATACTGTGCCTCTGTCTAGTAGTGACACAGTGAAGACCCCCTTACATAATAGAATTAGTTTACTGTGCCTCTGTCTAGTAGTGACACAGAGATGACCCCTGGGGTAAACCTACAATCTCCCGTCCACTCGTCAAGATTTCTCTTGAAGAGATTCAGTGAGGGGCTCTGCCTAACATAAACTGGGATTCTGTTCCAGAGTATGGGAAGCCTCTGAGTTATGAATCTGTCCCTCCAGCATGCCCTATTCATATTTGTGCTGAGGTTTAAATCTTTAGCTCTCGTGGTTCTGATGGATTTGGATTTTTTGAGGTGGAGCATGTCCATCAATTCCTGATTGGACATGGCCTTGTACGTCAGGCACAGATCACCTCTGAGCAGGCGGTATGCTACTGAATAGAGCTGGAGTTTCTTTAGTCTGGCAGCATATGACATATGTTGGAGACCCTTGATCCTCTTGGTGAGGTACTTTTGGGGTCTCTCTAGCTGTTGCAAGTGCCAGGTGAGGTACATACCAAATGGGGCATTGTACTCAATCATGGGCCTGATAAGGGAGGAGTATAGGGGTACAATGACCTCCTTTGATCTGGATGTGAATCCCTTCATGATAAGGTGGGCAAGGTAGAAAGTCTTTCTAACCACTTTGGCAACGTTGGTGTCAAATGAGAGGTCACTATCGACTTGGGTCCCCAGGTCTCTGATTACTTTTTCCATACTCAGTGGGTTACTGTCTATGTGATAATTTGTGGGTACTTTGTTTTTCCCAAAGGGGATGACTATACATTTTTTGGCATTTAGTTTAAGGCCATGACTCCGGTACCAGTTGTCTGTTTCAGTGAGGCCTTTCTGTAGGATGTATGTGTCAGCTGGTGTATCGACTATGGCGCCTAGTTTGCAGTCATCTGCGAACTTTGTCAGCCACAACCCTCCCATGTTTGCTTTCACATCTGAGAAATAAATGCCGAACAAGAGGGGTCCCAGGACAGAGCCCTGTGGGACACCACTTGTGACTGGCTTTGAGTCTGACATGGCTCCAGTGATTTTGACTTTATGGGTTCTATCCTTTAGCCAGTTTGCCACCCATCTTGTGACATATGGATTTACATTTAAGCTGTTGAGCTTGTCTATGATGCCAGAGTGGGGTATTGTGTCGAAAGCTTTAGCCATGTCCAGGTAGGCTGTATGGACTGCTTTGCCCTCGTCAATGGCTCTAGTGACTGTTTTGAAAAAGTCAACCAGGTTCAAAAGGCAGGATCTGCCCTTTACAAAGCCGAACTGGGTGGGATCAAGTATCTGTAAGTCCCCAATGTCTCTGTTTATGAGTTCCATAATGATTCCTTCCATAGCTTTGCAGACCAGGCTGGTTAAGCTTATGGGGCGGTAGTTACCAGGGTCTGTAGAGGTGCCTCCTTTGTGGAGTGGGACTACTGTTGCTGTACGCCAGTGTTCAGGTATATATCCGGTAGTAAGGCTAAGGTTAAATAGCATTTTTATGTGCGGGTTTAGCTCCTCTTGGAGTTCACGTAGCAAGCAACCCAGGATACCGTCAGGTCCCATTGATGCTGTGTTTTTAGCTTTGCTGAGGGCGGTTCTCACCTGGACATCTGAGATGACAGGGAGGTTACATTCAGCTGGTATAAGTATTTCTTCTTTTGGGGGTGAGGGAGGGGAGAAATTTGCACTGAACCTGTCTGCCAGAATGTTGGCAATATCTGTGGGTTCAGTGTATTTTTTGTCATTGTGAACTAACTCTGAACATATCCGAGGGTTTCCGCCCAGGTTTCTAACATAGCTGAAGAAGGCCTTGTGGTTATCTTTAGTGTCCATAGCGATTTTTCTCTCAAAGTTGGCCTTGGATGTTTTCATGAGAGAACGTAGCTTTCTACTAGTGCTGATCAGAGATGCCTTCTCTTTATGGGATTTTGCTCTGTCGTGCAGTAGCTTCCTTCTTTTGTTATACAATTTGTTTATGTCTGGGGTCCACCAGATAGGACGCCTGCCCTTGGTGGAGAGGGTCTTGGTTTTATTTGGGATTGCATGATCCATGCATTCTTGGAGATATCCGTAGAAAGCATTTGTGAAGGATTCTGCATTGTGGGATATGGTTTCCACTGGCCCTGTGGGCTTAAAGGACACCATCTCAGTTTTAAGAAGTGTAAAGTCAGCTTTTTAGAAGTTTTTCACTGTAGTCTTTTGTGTTGGGGGTGGAGGTGGGAATATGTATATCCAGGGTGATTAGTTTGTGGTCAGATCTCACTAGTGAGGGGTATACTTCCGGTCTGGAGCACTTTGTCCCCATGTTTGTGATGATCAGGTCTAGTATATTATCTCCCCTTGTGGAATAGGTGACTAGCTGTTTCATTGCATTTGAATTTATGAATTCCAGGAACCTTTGGGCTATGGTGTTTGGGCTAGAATAATGCACCCAGTCTATGCTAGGGTAGTTGAAGTCTCCCAATATGATGGTGTTTGGTGAGACATTCATATCCTCCAATGTCTTCAGGAAGGCTGAGTGGGGTTCCTGAGATTGGGAGGGTGGTCTGTAACATGCTACCAGTTGTATAGCAGTTTTGCCTACGGTTAGTTGCACCTGGATGGTCTCTGATGCTTCATGTGTTGCCACTAACCTGGAGTTGTGGGTGTCCTTGATGAATATGGACACTCCCCCTCCCTTTATGGATTGGCCCGAGTTTTGGGGCCGAAAAGCATGATACGAGGTATAGCCTGGTAGCGCTGGGGTGCTCTCAGGAGCCTTGAACCAGGTTTCAGTTACTGCACAGACATCGATGTTCTCCATACTGAGGAGTGCTTCGAGAGCCTGCATCTTGAGATTTAGACTTCTGGCGTTGAGCAGCATTACCCTTAATTTTTTTCCATTTTTGTTTTCTAAGGAGGTGGGTTTGTCTTTTGAGCCTTGCCTAAAAAAGGCACTATGGGGGAGGCAAGAGCCTTAGCCAATATCCGGAAGCCCAGTGGTGACAGATGCAAGCCGTCCCTTGCGAAGCAACATGGCTTGTCCAGCATGTCATCCCAAGCAGACAGACATTGGATCCCCCTAGAATGACACCAGTATTTGAGCCAATTATTAAAGCTGATCAACTTTAGAGAAAATCCTGTGTAACCAGTATGAAAGAATATGTTGACTACAACTAGGGCAAAATGAACTGAAATTTGGAAAGAATTAATGTGTACTATATTGGATTTTGGGAACTTGCATTTGCTGAATCAGGCTAGAAATTGTTACTGAATTTCTTTGATGTTCCACCTCATGTTTTTGCTAGAATGCAATTTTTTTGGTTTATCCTTGCAACAAACTTCAGTGTAAATCTGAAAAGTTGATTCCAGACAACATGCTACTGTAAACAAACCAACTCCTATATATGTGGGTGAAATGAGTTTTCAAGCTACCTCGAAGCAAATATTTTGCTTATGTTGTTCTTTTCTATCACAGAAAGGAATAGAAGCCTTCCTGAGTCAAATGTTACCTCTTAAGCTTGTGCATGCATTAACTACTGTATTATGTTCAGAATGAAAAAATAACTAAAATTTAAGAGAAATCTGCTATAGTTCTTAAGGAAAGGAATTATGGTCACTGACCACTACCTGTTCAGCCTCCAAGAAAGAAGTGCAGCCGCTGACCTGCTCAGCCTCTAGTGACAGGTATCCACCATAACAAACCAGATGTCCACCATGCAGGGAATCCTAAAAAGGTGGTACACCTCTGAAAAAAAAAACAGAACAGAAGATTATGTGAAAGCTTATTTGTTAGAATTAGAGAGATACGCAACAGCAGAAAACAGTCTCCAAAGCTGAATGGTACAAGATACTGTTCTCACATTTAACAGGAAACTCAATAAAAGCAAGCATGGACCTTAAAGATGCTGATCATACAACTAGCAGAAACTGAATCAGGAAATTCAGGATGGAGCTGAGGTGTGATGGCTTCATATTCACAACTGCATATTCAGTATGGCCAGGTCAGTAAGATCACAGATGACTAATTTAATAGATATTTGAAAATGTGGGTAGAACCTTGTGTAAATAATATAACTACAGTTTTAGAAATCTTTGTTGCAGACAAATTAAAAGGGCAATCCCTAGCAACTTAAAATAGGCATTCCAGAGTGACCCTAAGTTTTGTGAATAGCTAGTTGTTTTATTAAAACATCTATTTCTAGGTCAGATTGCAAACCCCAAAAGTCAGACTTGTATGCACCAAATGCTAATAGTAAGCCTTATTCTATGCATTTTTCTTCACCTGGAAGATAAAAACATATTATTGCCATTATGCCCACATGATTGTAAGGAAGTCCTATATTGTACAGCTTATACTACATATATAGCTTCTAGGTCCATAGGTGTCATCACCCCATTTTTTTCAGCCCTCATTAGGCCCATCATTGAGTTTAACCCCCCCCCCCCTTGGTATGTATATGTCCAAGCATTTGCAACATTTCGAATGACCTTAGAGGTTTCTTACAAAAAATACTGGGCCATGGACCACCACAAAAATCTGTCACTATACTCAATCTCACACAGACTACTAACACGCTACCGATGCCTGACTTATAAGGTATCATCAGACCAAATAATAATGATATAAGATATGCATGTTACAAGGACATAAACTTGTTCTGCAACATAAACAGAATGATTTGAAGGGACAGGTACATATCTCACAGGATACCACTACCCTGGAAAAGACTTCCTATTCATGTAAAACAAAGCTCATCAATGTCTCTATTCAAATGTAACTTTGACCAATGGATGAGAAATAGGAGATTTACTCCAGGACTGTGCCCTATCCGTTTAACAGACAGAAGCAGTATGTAAACACCCTACCTTACAGGAGGGTCCCCTAATACACTAAGGTGTGATCCTAACAATTAATCCTTTACAAATGAAAAGTATTTAAATAAAATTATGGCAAGGATAATTAAACACCAATGGGCTAACATAGCTGGGTGACAAATGGGTAGCATAGCTATGCTTAAAATATCCCACCAGGGATGATAGCCTAGTAGTCTACTGTGAAACTATGAAACTATGAACCAAAGAGACAATCTGTTTAAAATGTTCTAGAAAGTGGTGAATAGCAAAAGACTGCATGGTTACTGAGAGCAATACTGAACTTATAAAAACTGTTAGCACTAGCAAACACACTGTACCTGAAAGCATCTGTGGAATGTGATAATTCTGAACTTTTTACTACTAGAACTGTACAGTCTGCATTTTTTTCACTGTACCATTACAAAATTTGTGAAATGTTCTACTGTGTTAGAAAATAAACGCAAAGAGTGTTGTACTCAGAGCAAGATTAGACTAGTTAGATCACAGTATGTTTGCAAGCATAAAACAAGTACTAAACAGAAAACTGAAGTAATATGTGTATACTGAGACAAAAGGGAGAATCCTATAACAAATAGAAATATAAATCCTTTTAGGGAAAATTTTACTCCCAGTAGTTCTACCTACCTTAATGAGAGACATGATAATTAGCTAAGACTTTTTTCAATTCAAAGACCTATGGAATATATAGGAGAAAATATTCATCCAAATATACTGCAAGAAATATATAGCCCCAATAAAGAAAAAGGAGGAGGACTAAAGATCACAAAGTGAACCAAGATATGGTTCTGGGTAGAAGGGTTACATAACTGATGCTGAGACCGCCAAATGACTCCAGCTGTTTAAGTAATAAAAGAGATCAATGAGGAGATGGACAAGAAATGGCCCATAGTTCATACACACTAAAGAAGGTAGTTGTATACATTGAGTACAAGACACATGAGTTTTATAATGAAATAAAAAGGAAAACGAAACTTGGATAGAGTCTTAAACTTCTTCATGCCACACCAATGTAGAGGTCAGAAACAAAAACAGGACTCTAAGGGGAAACAAAGTAAGATAATTACTTCAGAACAGAAAGGAAAGCTACCAGTACCCCTTGAAGAAAACAAGTATGTTCATGAGTTACCTTTTATAGAGGATGAATGAACAATATGAAGGGGAAAAGCTTGCACCTGTATTTATAGGACTCCACTTCATATCAAAATACTAATGCCGGCCTTGCCAATCTTCAGATAACCTGTGTCAATTTCAACAAGGCCCAGTGGGAAAACAAACCACTATTCAGAGCTAGAGAAAACATTCAAGAGTAGAAGGGGAAACAAAGGACAAAAGACAAATAACAGATAATGAAACAGTTCTTAGTTCCAAGGCCTTTAAGAACCATTTTGAAGTTAGCACACAGTGACATATTGGATGGAATTAACAAAACACATGCCATTATGTTACCTTGATTTTGCTGGCCTTGCCTTATGAAGGACACAGAAAGTTTTTGTGCAGCTTGCCCAAAATATCTAAGGACAGCACCCAATGCAGTGTTTATGAATCCATTAATAGTCTTACCTATGGTGGAAATCCTATTCCAAAGAACAGCAATAGACAGTGTGGCTACACTTGTAAAACTGTGTAAAGGTAATGTCAGAAAGACAAGAAATAGATGTGTGCAGGTTTGACGAATGGCAGGACATCAGTGTTTTTTTATGGGATGGGCCCCCTTTCTTTATACAGAGTGAAGGGAAGAGGATAGGAAATCAAGGGAAGTAAAGGGGGTAGGTCAGTGTACAGGGGCAGACAAACACACACAGGACAGCACAGACAAACAGGGGTGAATGGATATGCATACACTAGGACAGGAAGACGAAGAATGAACAGAGGCACACAGTGGACACACAAATGGTGATGGAGGCCATTGTACAATATCCAGGGTATGGACTGCTCCCAATAGGAAAGGGGTGCTCCATGCTGGTGTCAGATGTCAACCAAGCCTCATATAACATCTTTGTCTTTACAGAACCAGTCAATAATCTCTTTGACACTGAAATTATGGAATGTTACGTGATGCAAATACCATTTACGTTGCCACTAGATGCTTCCTCGTGCACAACGGTGGGAAGTGGCTACCAGATACAGCTGCCTGACTATGGCTGTGATAAACAGTATTTTTGCTGTCTGCGACCCCAGTATTCCTGGAATGTTTTGTTATTTTATAGTCTGGCTTACAGTGATGTGTAAATTCCACCATATATGATAATTACTCATACATGTGTTTACCTTGTATACATTTGCATGTTATTATTGCCTCATTTCCCTACTCTTCTGTATTTGCATACTGTTATGCTGTCATTTGCATACATTCCATGTAGCACACTTCTACTTGATCCATCACAGTGCAAAGTAGTACTATGAATTCATATAAACCCACATGAGGTCATTTCCCAGGCAACTGATCACTGTGTAGTGCAAAGCTTGACTATAAATCTCAGACAATGGTGTAATAAGCGAGCTAAGAAAAAAGATAACTCTGTCTTGAATGATTTATGTGGGCAATATGATTAATCAAGCAAGTATTTATATTGCTAGAATTTTATTATGTGCTTATCATAAACTGCATACTTAGACTCCATACCATACACATGGATAGACACCTATATGTAGGCATGTCGGGGGTGGTGTAAGAGGATGGTTTACAAATCTTAATAACCATCTAAGCTGCTCCAGAAAAATGTAAATAGGCAAGATAATTAGGCTTTGTTAGTAGACTCTCTGACTGGAATACAAATGAGATTAGAAATAGCCACAGTGTTTTTTTTTTTCATATTATCTTGTTCAAACCCCAAGCAATATTCTTATTCATATTACAAACAATTAGTTGATCAACAGAAAAAAAATGTGTGATCACCACTTTGTGATTCACTTGCTACATCGTTCCGCTGTAATAATTTAATAATTCTTGCACCTTAGAGCATTTACTAAAGATATTCATACCCTGTAAATAAGCTATATAAAGAGAAATGATGAGCAGTCAGATTCTTGCATGCACAAATGTGTGACAAAGTTTCTTTATTATAATGCTTAAGCACATTGATATTAATATAAAGTTAAAACAAAATCTTGCATTATACTGGAGTGCAATGTGATATTCCTGTGGAGTAATTTAAGTAGCAGAGCAGCGTTATTTGAATAACAGCAGTGAAGGCAACCTAATGAAAAATAATTCAGACACTAGAAGTGTGTCTAGTAGCGGCAGATAATAATTTTGCTGCTCATGTGCTGCTTGCCAGCAGTAAGCAGCTGACAACACATAAAATGCATATTAAGGTGGCACGTCATTATTGCTTTATTAGAAATCAGTTATGGGTATTCTTTGGGAAAAGGAAAAGGAAGCTACTGTGGCACATAACATCTTCCAAGTGTGTGTGTTGTGTGTATCTGCTTTCTACTTGAAACAGCAAGATATACTTTGTTTATCCTGGCAGCTTCACACATTTGTTCCTTAAAGAAAATGTGTTGAAGAATGCCAAAATGGTGTAATAGCAGCACTTTGAAATCTATTTACTTGCAGTAAATTAAGTGATAATCTCTGTGCTCAAGTTATCTGATTCACACAGTCAGACCATGTCACAAAATTCAGTTGTTGACAAGAATCAGGTCTTTTTGTAAGTTTAAACTGCTTTTATAAAGTCATCCATTCACAGTTAAACCTTAGAGAATACAAATAATTCAGACAGGATTACTGCCTAATGACATTGGATTTCACTTAATAAACTGTTCAGAACTATTTACACATTTAATCACCATGCTTCTGTTTTACTGACCAAGGTAGTTTTAAAGATTAGTACAAGTAACTATTTTAGCCAAGCTATAATGAATTCACAAGTCAACAAACTCCATTATTTCTTGCAGGACTTGCATTGCACATGTTAGAGACCTATCTCTAAAATGAAAGTCATTGAAGATGCCCTTCATTACCTTTAACACAACTTCCTAAGCCTGTTAACTGTCATGCTTCCTTAAAACAAAGCATAGGGTTAGAGGCATTCTCTCACTTGAATCAAAGAGGCATCAAAGAGGCAAACAAACCATAGATTATCCACCTCAATACTAGTGAACGTTACTCCTTCCAAGTGTAGAAGGAGTTAAAAAAGAAATGCAATCAGTACACAAAAAGTTAATTTTCAGATCCTCCAACCTGAAACTTTGCTAAACTCAAAACTAGTTTGAAGGAATCAAAGGCAGCAGTAATACAGGCACATCTCCCAATCTAGATGAAGATATTTTGGCTGATGACTTTATCCAAGCTGATGGTCTCAAAAAACATGCTAGTGGCCAGTCTGCATTGGAGTCACAAACTGCCATTCTCATTCTGAAACTGCTATGGAAAACAAAGGGATATGGGACTTCTGGTTCAGTTTGTCCCACTCTTCAACCATTGCCTAAAAATAGGCAGCAACTAAAATTGCTCTACTTTTTCTATTACTCTTCAACAAGTTCCTCAATGAAGATGCATTTCCCAGTCTAAAAAAAATCACCTACATAGTCCCTTTTCAGAAATTTTGAAACCCACAGATCTATTTTTACCTTTGCTCCCAAGCTAAATTGATTGAATGAGATGTGAGTAATCCCATCAGGATGTTCTTCAATCAGTATACCACACAACGAAAGCCAGATAAACAAAAAGATAGATTTATTCCTCTAGCGCCTCGGCCACAATAAGCCTTCAAGGAGTAATACATAGCAATATCTAAAAACCTTTTATAGTACCAGCTCTCATTAATAAACTCAAACAATTTATCAATCAAACAATTAAAATATTAATTCAAGCAAAATTTAAAGTAACATCTATTAAATTCATAAAATACTTTTCCAGCAACATTCTGTATTTAAACCCCTTGGAATTAATGTATCAAATTTTAAAATAAACAATGTTTCTTTTCTTAAAAGCTTTAATTTATACATTTCTTTATCTAAATATTTCATGTCTACCTGTTCCAGAATAGTAGCTTTTAAATGTTCTGTACTTCCATCATGGCATTTATTAAAATGAAGAGCCAAAGGGCTCTCCATTTTATTAGCTTTAATATCTCTCAAATGTTCCAATAAACGCGTTTTGAACATTCTCTTTGTCTGCCCAATGTAAAACATGTTACAATTGCACTTAATAGCATAAACAACTCCCTCTGTGCGACAATTAAATATTCCATTCGATTCAAATCTAATATTATTTATATATAAAAAGGAATTAACAATATATGAACATCCAATACATTTGCCACATGGCTTAGTACCCTTAATATAAATCTGCTGATTTAGCTGAACTCCTGGTCTCTGAAATTTAGTATGCACAACCATATCTTTGGTATTCCTTCCTCTTTTATATGAAAAAATTAATTTTTTTCTTGTCAAATTATCTAATTCTGTGAAATTTTTTAAAAATTCCCAAAGATGAGAAATACAATATTTGATATTATCACTTAAAATATTATACTTAGAAACAACAAATAAGTTATCCACTTTATCATCCCTACTAACATTATTACTCATTTTCACTTTGTTATTTATATTATATTGAATATTCAGTATATTTTGTACACTTTTATTAATAATATTTTCATCAAATTTTCTACTTTTGAACATCAATTTTGTGAGTTCTAACTCCTTTCTGAATATATAATCTTCATTACAGAGTCTGGAAATTCTCAAAAATTCTCCAAAGGGTAAAGATTCCAAGGTATGTCTCGGATGACAACTATTACACATTAGGAAATTATTTACTACTTCAAATTTCCTATGTATACTAGTACTAATCTTTTTACCTATAACTCCACATAAATTAATGTCCAAAAAGGAAACTTGAAGGCCAACTTGCAAACCATCAAAGTCTATATTAAACCTATTTAACTGAATATCTTCTACAAAGTCTAACACAAAGTCCCTACCACCATCACATAAAAAAATTAAATCATCTATGTATCTATAATAAAGTTTTACATATTTTTTAAAAAACAATTTACTATAGATACATTCATTTTCAACCAAACCCATGAATATATTAGCATACGTGGGTACAAATGGGGCAACCATGGCAGTACCCTGGGTTTGGTGATAGATCTGATTTTCAAAATAAAAAAAAGTTATTCTCTAAGCAAAATTGAGTTAAATCCAAAACATAATGAGTTAAAGGACTACTCCCCATTTGATGCAACAAAGCTTCCAAGCCAAATGAATGTTTAATATTGGTGTAAAGGCTTCTTACATCCAATGTTATCCAATACATATCTTTTGTCCACCTAACATTCCTAATTTTTTCTAAAAAGTCAAAAGAATCTCTGATATATGAAGAAAGTTGTCGAGCTTCCTTTAATAATATGCCATGTAAAATAACTCCTAAATTATGTGAAAAATAGTTGCTGGCAGAAACTATAGGACGGCCTGGTGGATTCATACTATTCTTATGTATTTTTGGCAAACAATAGAAAAAAGCCGGACTTGTTTCTTTAACCAGCAATTTACTATCCACATCCTTCTCTGACCAGTAACCCAGTCTTAAACCCTTATGAATCAATATTGTATAGTCTTTTTTAGCTTGCTCAATTGCACTAACATTAACTTTTTTATATACTGACTCATCACCCAAAAGTTCCAAACACATTTTTAAATATTGGGTATAATGAAGTATCACTATTTTGTTACCCTTGTCTGAAGGTTTAATTACAAGCTCTCTTTGTGTAGCAAAATCAGACAAAGATAACCATTCCTGCTTTGACAAATTATATTCTATTAGTTTAAAATTAAAACTCTTGAATAACATTTCTATTTCTATTTCAAACTGTAACATAATAAAAAACTTTTTAATACCCTCATGTAAAAATGGTGGCATAAACTTGCTTGTACAGTCTACAGCAGAAGTGTCAATCGGACAATAAGCATTCAAGTTACTATCACATGAAACAAAAGAATCAAATGAATCTATATCAGACATATAATCCTCAGCACTAAAAGCATCATCATATGCAAACTCATTAGCAGTATAACTGCGAGACTGATGTTCAAAATAAAACCACAAATGCAACTTCCTAATAAACTTATACATTTCTATTTTGCATTCATGTAACTTAGGAAAAATGGTAGGTACGAATTTCAAACATTGTTTATTTTAAAATTTGATACATTAATTCCAAGGGGTTTAAATACAGAATGTTGCTGGGAAAGTATTTTATGAATTTAATAGATGCTACTTTAAATTTTGCTTGAATTAATATTTTAATTGTTTGATTGATAAATTGTTTGATTTTATTAATGAGAGCTGGTACTATAAAAGGTTTTTAGATATTGCTATGTATTACTCCTTGAAGGCTTATTGTGGCCAAGGTGCTAGAGGAATAAATCTATATTTTTGTTTATCGGGCTTTCGTTGTGTGGTATATTTGTGCTGAATAGCAGTTCCTGTGTTTGTGTTGTGTTCTTCAATCAGTACTCTTATCAATTGCTGTCTAGTATGGATTATGGCTCAGACATAGAAATAATGCAGTGCTTGCTAAACTGACCAATCTATATCTGATCTACTCAGCAAATAAATAAAGGTGATTATACTAGTGGTTTATCCCTAGAATTTATTTAAGTTTTTGATGCCATGCCACATCATTTATTTCTCCTTAAACTCAACAATCCTGAGCAAGGGAATCTTCTGTCTCAGTGGACAGAGCACTAATTAAGCAGGCAGGTCCATTTTAGACTTATTCAGTCTGTCTCCAGCCTTATGTCAGTGTACAGACTGGTACCCCAACAATCAGTACTTGTCCTCTGCTGTCCTTTATTATGGTTAGCAGCATGTGACTCACCTGCGAAATCAGAAAATCTGACAATATGCAGATAGTGTTGCCCTACCAGCCAAACATCTCAAGAGTTGTGCAGGTGAAACATTAACTGCAACTAATCATCTGCTTTGGAAAACTAGATCAAACAAAACTTCTTCAAACTGTGCAAGTAGCTGGGTGCACTATCTTGGACAAGTTTCTCACTTTCTCACAACACATAAGTGAAGTCATCAAAAAGACATAAAATCACCCAAATCACTACATCAGATGAGAAAACCACTCTTCCAAGTTACCAGATTCACTGTAGTTAGAGCTGCACTCATCCCATGACTTACTTATAGTAGAGTGGTTTTAACATCCTATCTGCCAGATGACATAGACAACATAGGTTTATAGGTTCATACTAGGCTATCTGCCCTAGGGCATTTATAAGCCTAGCCAGAGTGTCTTTGGCTTTCGCCACCCATTTTAAATTAATTTTGCTATGCCCTTTTTCGAGGTTAGTATACTGTGCCTCTGTCTAACAGTGACACAGAAGTGATACCCGGAGTAAGCCTACGATCTCCCATCCACTCATCAAGATTCCTCTTGAAGAGAGTCAATGAGGGACTCTGCCTAACCTGGACTGGGATTTTATTCCAGAGTGAAGGGAGCCTCTGGGTTATGAATCTGTCCCTCCAACATGTCCTATTTATTTCAGTGCTGAGGTTCAAGTCTCTTGAGCGTGTAGTTCGATGGGATTTGGATTTTCTGAGGTGCAGCATGTCCATTAATTCCAGGTTGGACATGGCTTTATACGTCAGGCACAGATCGCCTCTGAGCAGGTGGTATGCCACTGAGTAGAGCTGGAGTTTCTTTAACCGGGCAGCATATGGCATCTGTTTGAGCCCTTTGATCCTCTTGGTGAGGTACTTTTGGGGTCTTTCCAGTTGCTGCAGGTGTCTGGTAAGGTACATCCCAAAAGGGGCATTGTACTCAATTATGGGCCTGATGAGGGATGAGTAAAGAGGCACGATGACCTCCCCTGATCTAGATGTGAATCCCTTCAAGATTAGGTGGACTATATAAAATGTTTTTCTAACCACTTTGGCCATGTGGTTGTCAAATGAGAGATTGCTATCAACTTGGGTCCCCAGGTCCCTAATTACTTCTTCTGTACTTAATGGATTACCACCTATGTGGTAATTTGTGGGCACTTTGTTTTTGCCAAAGGGGATGACTATACACTTTTTGGCATTTAGCTTGAGGCCATGGCTCTGGCACCAGTTGTCTGTTTCTATGAGGCCCTTTTGGAGGATGCTTGTGTCAGCTGGAGTGTCAATTATGGTGCCCAGTTTGCAGTCATCTGCAAACGTGGTCAGCCACAGTCCTTCTGTGTTGGCCTGTACCTCCGAGAAATATATACCGAACAAGAGAGGTCCCAGGACTGAGCCTTGTGGGATGCCACTTGTAACTGGTTTGGAGTCTGACATGGCTCCAGCAATTCTAACCATGTGGGTTTTGTCCTTGAGCCAGTTTGCAACCCATCTAGTGACATAGAGGTTTATATTTAAGCTGGTGAGCTTATCTATAATAAATCAAACCAAAAACGGACCAGCACATACAGGATTGTAAAAGAATAATTGTTGTTTATTCAACATAGTTCCATAATAGCAGTGGTAACAACCAGTGATAATGCAAACCGGTTTTGGCTAATGCTAGCCTTTCTCAATGCCAAAGATATCCGATAAGAAAAAGAACCTCTACCATATTAGGTCATGTTTATAGTACATCTGTTAAAGGGATATACCCCATATATTAAGATATATAACAAGATAAGAAGGATCAAACACATATAGTTTCCTATACGGAAAACTTTGTAACCCAATGCATATATCACACAAAAAAACATATATATATATATATCCCACAAACTTATGGCATTATTGGAATATATAAACAAATATATAGATGATTATATGTATATATTTAGTTAATATGTGCATATAATGCAAACCAATGAAAAAATAGGACAATACAAGTCTAAATATAATATAAATACAATATCTGGCATATATTGTATTATTGAAAATGATAGATGCCAGCAATTATAAGAACCAAAAATAGATAATTTAATCTGTCATTGGTATGATTACAAAAATATTCTAAAGAAAAACAAAAGTGAGATAAAGATATAAATCTCAATATGATGGTTCTAGTGTGTTTAATCCCGGTCTAAAAAGACCCCCTAACCTAATGATCCATTTATTCTCCATATCATTAAGTTTTTGATGCCATCCTGCTTTAAATTTATGATGTAAAATAATTCTGTCTATAATCACAAATGTAAAAGTAGCTGAAGGGTGTTCCAGGGTGTGCTTATACAAAGCATTAGTAGTACGTCTATTCCTAATTGCACTCATATGTTCACATATTCTGAGTTTAACGGACCTAGACGTCTGTCCAATATAAAATGCAGAACAATTACAAGTAGCCAAATATATGGACCAATCAGAGCTACAATTCACAAATATCCTAATATCAAAAACCTGGGATGTATTTTTGCTGGAAAATTCACTAGTTTTAAGCATATATTTGCAAAAAGAACAATGGCCACATGGAAAGCTGCCTTTTAGTATCTCACCCCCTAAGGTGGTTTGTAAGGAAATGTGTGGAGTATATCTCTTATAATGAGTAAAGAAAGAGTTTAAGTTCCTACCTCTACGGTAGGAAAAAGAGCAATGCTGAGGCAATATTTTGTTCAAAATCTCATGTGATCGTAATATATCCCAATGTTGATTGACTATATCAATAAAACGATTGGTGTTTGCCCCATATGTAGTTACCAACCTCAAAACAGAATTATTCTGTGAACCAGATTGAACCCTATTCTTAGATTTATATTGCAACAATTCCGAGCGTGATAAATTATTCATGGTATTCTTAGATTTGGAAATATTGTATATATTGTATCCACGATCAACAAATCTGTTAGATAAATCACCACAGAAAAGAGAACAATCCTCAGAGGAAGAGCATATCCTTTTCATTCTCATAAATTGAGATTTGGGAATGTTCTGGATGATGTGGCGTGGATGACAGCTATCAGCATGTAACAAAGTGTTATACTGGGGAAATTTTCTATGAACAGACGTAGCTAAGGTGTTGTCATCAAGTCTGGTAACCAAAACATCCAAAAACACGATACATGCATGTTCAATATTAGCTGTAAATTTGATCCCAAAAGAATTATCATTGAGATAGTTAACAAAATTAGATAATTGTTCCTTGTTACCACACCACACCATCCAACAATCGTCCAGATATCTCCTCCAAATATCCAAATACGGAAGAAATGTATTGTGTTGGATGTCATATATGTAAGTGGCCTCAAAGTAGCCCATAAAAAGATCCGCATATATGGAGGCAAACGAGGCCCCCATTGCTGTTCCATTAATTTGCCAATAGGCTTTGCCATGATAATAAAAGATGTTCTTACACAATACAAATTCCGTAAGTTTGGTCAGAAAATTGTTGAACTCAGTTGAGTATAACTTGGATTTATACAGCCAATAAGATATGGCTAAAATGCCTAATTCATGGGGGATGCTAGTATATAATGAGGCTACATCAAGAGTACACAACCACCATGAAGATTCTAACTGTGAGTCATTGGCAATATTCAGGAATTCAGTAGTGTCCTGAATACGCGATCTGATATGGGTCAACAATGGTTTTAAGTATTGTGTAAGGAAGGCTGATAGGGGTTCGGTTAAGGAACCACGACCAGATACAATGGGCCTGCCTGGGGGGTTACGAGCATCCTTGTGTATTTTGGGTAGTAAATACAGGTATTGTGGAATGGGTTCCTCCACCTTCAACTGTTTAGCTAACTGTTCACTAATCACACCCTGATTGATTGACACTTCCAAAAACCTATCAATTTCTTCCTTAAACTGTAAGGTAGGATCCACATTTAGCTCCCTGTAATAGCTAGAATCCGATAATTGTCGTAAAGCTTCATTGATGTAAGCCTGATGGTCCATAACCACAATAGCACCCCCTTTATCGGCCATAGTAATAACCAACTGATGATTGTTTTTAAGCTCCAACAAAGCCTGTCTTTCCATAACAGATAAATTGTTGAACTGTGGTTGATAAACATTAGCAAAATGTAGCTCCTTCATAATACATTCTCTAAAAATGGAAACATGTTTGTTCATCGGAGGAACAAAAGAGGACTTTCCAAATCTAAATTCAGTTGATCTTTGAGAAACATCATTATCTGAAAAGAATATTTTGAGGTTTAATAATCTACAAAAATCATTAACATCATTTAATAAATCATTTTCGGAAACCACAGAACTTGGGACAAAATTCAATCCTTTATTAAGGAGTGCTATTTGAACTGGTGAGAGAACAGTAGAGGAAATATTGTGAACATTGTTTATTACTTTATCATTTGTTTCAACAGATTTTGTAAGGTTGGTATAGTGGAACCTAGATCTATGTTTTCTGCCCCCCCTCCTCCTACCCTTTGGTCTAAAGGGGGCATTTGTCTTCTTTTGGCTACTGGGGACGCCTGGCGTGAAGACACTTCTCCATCAGTAGCCGAAGAGGTTTCCTCTTCAGAGGTGACATCTGAAGAAATATTTTGATGTCTAAGAATAGACCTAGGTCTTTTTTTGTTATTACCCTTCTGAGTTATTTTTTGTTCACTGAATCTAACTGTTTTCTGACTAATGAAAGGTTTCCCTTTTTCATAGTCCATAAGGTCACGGTGAAATTTGTTAACCTTGCGTTTCATCAGTTGTTTTTCAAGCATAGACAAATCTTTAGCCAAATCTGAAACATATTGGGAATAAAACTCTTGCTTATTGAATTGTTCAGCCTCCACACATAAGTTTTGAATATCTAAAAGATTACCAGTAATAGTTCTGTCATAATATTTTAACAGGCAATCTACAAATAGCATAGAAGATGAATGTTGTGCTTCAGCCCAGTCTTTGGATAACTCATTGTCTATATGGGCCACTAAAGGTTGTAAGCACACTCTCAACCCCCTTGGTGTTATGTCCTTAGCTTTGTAAGCTTTGAACAGTTTCATGTGCCATACATTAGATCGCAAGGTTTTCATCTGTCTCCCAAGTTTTGTAAAAACAAAACTACATTTCTGTTGATCATCTTCTACATGATTGGACATATGTGATCCAGCATTAGTGGTTAAGCCAAACACCTCCAAATTGTCCCTATCGGATGCTAAACCTTGTAATATTTCATTTAAATCCATATTCAAATAATTCCCAAAGCCCAAGTTGCAACACTCAGGAACTATAAGTTTCGGACAACCCCAAACAGAAGTAGTCAATAGTTAGAAAAAATATTTATTTTAGAAAAAATCCAAAATAAAAATTGTAGATTGTTTAAGGATGTCTTGATTGTTATAGTCAAATCACCAACACTACCCATCTATTGTTAAGACCCCTATTACAATAAGTGACCAATACAAATAAGTATATCAAGGAACCACCAGAATACTGCCTATAGATGGTAAAATAGCAATGATCTAAACCAGAATTAAATCTGAGGATAATAAAAAAGTAAAGGTATATCCGGTTGAAAATACCTTATAGTAAGTCAAGCTAAAAAACTAGCCCGAATATTAATGACTAGATCGACATTCGTCTCATCCAGTACATTTAATGCCAATATTTGACAATCTTGCCACCAGAACTATTGGCCATCGTAAATAGATCAATTATAGATAAATGAAATAATATAATATGGTGTTAGAATTCAACCAGTTGTAATTATCTTAAGTAGATCAAAAAAGCTAGCCCAAATACTACTGACTAGATCGACCTTCGTCTCATCTAGTACATTTGATAGCAATACTTAGAAATCTTACAACCAACAGAAATATTGGCCACCATAAATAGGTCAATTATAATGAAGTAGTATGGTGTGATGTATTGTCTACATTCAACCGGACACCAAACAACCCAAATATGAATATTAAATTATTTTAATAAGACTACATTCTGGTGAGGATATCCTCAAAGAATATAAACCCGGAATGAAGTGCTCATACCCAAAATGGAAGGCGTATGGCCCCACCCATAATGCATGGTAATGTCCAAAAAAAACTTAGTATGATCGGACTATTGTCCATTTTCCATGTATTGAGTAAAACCAATAGAAACCAAATGTATATCTACTGCCTATACTTCTAACATGTAAAAATAGGTAATGGAATACAGTACATGAAAACCAAAAACTTCACATTAGCTTAAGTCTGTAGGAAACATGCCCTGAAAACAAAATATGCCCTGAGCTTATCTATAATGCCCGAGTGGGGTATTGTATCGAAGGCTTTTGCGAGGCCCAGGTAGGCTGTGTGGACCACCTTCCCCTCGTCAATAGCCTTGGTGACTGTTTCAAAGAAATCAACCAGGTTTAAGAGGCAGGATCTGCCCTTAACAAAGCCGAACTGGGTAGGATCCAGTGTCTGTAGGTCCCCAATATCTTTATTTATGAGGTCCATGATGATCCTTTCCATAGCTTTGCAGACCAAGCTAGTCAGGCTTATGGGGCGATAGTTTCCAGGATTCGTTGAGGCACCACCTTTGTGGAGAGGGACCACTGTTGCTGTACGCCACTCTTTGGGTACCTATCCTGTAGTAAGGCTGAGATTGAACAGTAGTTTTATGTTTGGGTTTAGCTCTTCTTGGAGTTCATGTAGGACGCAGCCCAGGACACCGTCTGGTCCCATTGATGCTGTGTTTTTTGCTTTGGAGAGAGCAGCTCTTACCTGAGCATCTGAGATGTCAGGGGGGGCAGCACTCTGCTGGGATAGATATTTTCCCTTTTGGTGGGGAGGGGGGAGAGAAGTTTGCACTGAACCTGTCAGCTAGGATGTTGGCAATGTCTGTGGGTTCGGTGTATTTTTTGTCATTTTGGACTAATTCTGAGCATATCTGGGAATTCCCACCAAGGTTCCTAACATAACTAAAGAAAGCCTTGTGATTATCCTTAGTGTTCTGTGCAATTTTTCTCTCGAAGCTGGCCTTAGACAATTTTATGAGTGCCCGTAGTTTTTTGCTAATACTGATCAGAGATGCCTTCCCTTTTTGGGATTTTGCTCTATCATGTAGTAGCTTCCTCCTTCTATTGTATAGTTTGTTTATGGCTGGGGTCCACCAGACAGGACGTCTGCCTTTGGAGGATTGGGACTTGGTTTTATTTGGGATTGCATGATCCATGCATTCCTGAAGGTGTTCATAGAATGCGTTTATAAAGGATTCTGTGGTCTGGGCCGTATTTTCTACAGGCCCGGGGGCTTTGAAGGATTCCACCTTGGTTTTGAGGAGTGTGAAATTTGCATTAGAGAAGTTTTTCACTGTGGTTTTCAGGGCAGGGGTGGAGTCGGGATGTGAATATCCAGTGAGATTAGTTTATGGTCTGATCTTACCAATGAGGGATACACTTCTGGTCTGGAGCATAGAGTCCCCATGTTGGTGATGATCAGGTCCAGTATGTTTTCCCCTCTTGTGGGAGTGGTAACAAGTTGTTCCATAGCATTTGAGTTTATAAATTCTAGGAACCTTTGGGCCAGGGTGTTGGAGCTAAAGTAATGCTCCCAGTCTATGTTTGGGTAGTTGAAGTCGCCCAATATAATGGTGTTTGGAGAGACATTCATATTTTCCAGTGTTCTCAGGAAGGCCGAGTGGGGTTCCTGGGTTTGGGAGGGTGGTCTGTAGCAGGCTATAAACTGGAAGGCAGTTTTACCCACTGTTAGTTGCACATGGATAGTCTCTGATGCTTCGTGCTGTGCCACCAACCTGGAGGTGTGGGTATCTTTGACGAATATTGATACTCCCCCTCCTTTTGTGGTTCGGTCCAAGTTTTGGGGCCGAAAAGCATGGTATGAGGTATAACCTGGTAGTGCTGGGGTGCTCTCAGGAGCCTTGAACCAGGTTTCTGTTACTGCAAAGATATCGATGTTCTCCATGCTAAGTAGAGTTTAGAGCGTATGAATCTTGAGGTTTAGACTTCTGGCGTTGAGTAGCATTACTCTTAGTTTCTTATCCCTTGTGATACCTATGGAGGTGGGTTTGTCTTTTGAGCCTTGCCTAAAAAAGGCAGTATGGGGGTAGCAAGAGCCTTTGCCAATATCCGAAAGCCCAGGGGTGACAGGTGCAAGCCGTCCCTAGGGAAGCATCATGGCTTGTCGAGCATGTCATCCCAGGCTGACAGGCATTGGATCACCTTTGAATGACACCAATACTTAAGCCAATTGTTGAAATTGATCATCTTGTCTTCATATTGTGGCATCATTCTTGGTGAGGGTAAGATGCTACTCAAGGTCAGGGTCATACCGGCCTAGGCTACATGCTCAGAAAGCTTCTCTATGTCTCTTTTCATGTAGTCCAGGGAGGTACATCTCAGGTCATTCACACCAGCATGGACAATGACTGAGTCATATTTGTACTTGCCTTGGAGTGACCTGAGTGTTTGTGTTATGTGGCGGATCCTAGCGCCCGACAGGCAGCTCACCGTGACCTTCTCCTTGTTCAGCCTGCTGAGTGGGACGTCAGTGTGCCTGACAATAGAGTCACCTATTACAAGTGTGTCAGTACAGGCCACAAACCTTCCTAATGTAAAACAACTGGTCTGAAGCCCAAGTGCTTAATCCAAAAACCTTAGAATGATAGCTACACTTTAATCAAGTTACTACCAAGCAGTAATAAATACAATTGAATACTTTTAAGAATGCCTGGATTAGTGCTCAAGTTATATAAACAAAGCTAGATTCAGCAGGCCTGGATCTAGTCTATGCTACAGCAAACAAAGTGTACCAATTTCAGTAAGAAGCAGTTCAAATATGCAGGCACTATAAGCCTTTAACCAGAAATTCCCAGCTCAGAAGGGCAGAGTCCAGCCTCTCCTCACACAAGAGTGCAGACCACGAACCCTTCTAATGTAAAATAACTGGCCTGAAGCCCAAGTGCTTAAACCAGAATTAATACACTTTTAGAATAACAGACACTGAGCCCTCAATCAGCAGTTCCCAACTTAGAAGGATGTAAGCTACCTGTTCCGCCACCACAGTGCAGACCACAAACCTTCTTAATGTAAAACAACTGGTCTGAAGCCCAAGTGCCTAAACTAAAAGGCTTAGAATGAGATACACCAAACAGTAATAAATACAACTGAGTACTTTTAAGATGACGCAAAAGCAAAATAAAGTAGGAAGAAACACAAATACAGTAAAAGCAGATACATTTTATATATATTTTTTTCAGAAAAGTAGCAAAAACAGTAGTAAAAACAATTCACATGCAGTGCAAGCTGGCACACTTGAGTATGTAGCAATATTAGTCCACACACAGTTTGAAAAAATGTAATTAAATTAAAAAGGACTAAAAGCAAGTGCACATTATCACTACCTAAAACAGAGTGGCCATAACTCTTTCAGGCTTTCCAAAAGACTCCCATCACTGGAATGGATTTACCAGACATGACTAGTATTCCTTTCCAAATCTTTTACCCTGCTGGGATTTGCAGGAACTATGGGTTTTAACTACTGGATAACTGCCATCAGTATTTTACTATACAATTGTGTGGGTTTAACTTTTACAGCTTCCACCCATTAAAATACAAGGGTAGAATGGCCTTAAGGTTACATGGTAATATGTACTGCTACCTTGGGTAGTAGTCAAGTCCTGCAAAACCAAGATAAGCTCCACACTGCCCACATGCAGATCAGAATTACAACTAGTGGCTTCCCAGGATTTCACTCAGCTCAGTCTGAGTACACTGTCTCTCAGTACAATCTGACCAACTGTAATTGAAGCTAGACCAAAATTATTTTGTATACAAACACAGCCGCACAATATTTTTAGAATGAGGGCAGATGGTGAATATCCATCTCCAACTCCCTCCTAACCAAGCTTTCAGGAACCCTGCCACCAGTTACTTAAAGTTAAAAAAAGCAGAGCACCTGTGGCTCTTTAGCCTTAAAATAAGCCAGTTGTTATGTATCGCTCAAGCAATATCACTTAGTAATGGAAAGATACTTCACAGTTTATTTTATCAGTAAACTGGAAAGCCTTTGAAGCAATACATAAACCATCAGCCAAAAGGATTCACATTTAAATAATAAAATTATTTTCTTGAACTAAATAAATGAAAGCATTTTTTCCAAGTGCCTATGCAGACAGTATATAATGTGCCCAAAAGATTGAAAATAAAATATTCAAAAAGGGAGATAATGGCCAGAAAAAAGACTAAAACTAAACTAGAAATTGTCTGCTTTTGGTTAAAGGTTATACTGTCCATTCCTGTCTCTGCATTTAAGTACAAAATATAACACCCGCATTCCTTACAGACAATGGATGAGCTCTGTCTCCATCGATGCCCTCCAGAGTGCATTCTTGTAGCTGTTACTTTTTAAATTAACACTCAGAACCTTATAAGTCTCCTGTAGATCATTATGTGTATTGTTCCTAGTCAGACACTGTAGCTAGATAGCACATGCATTTAAGTACTGAGCATGTGCAAGAACAGTGCCATTTTATACAGTCAGCCACAGTGAATGCAGTCATGAATGGAGATGCACGTGTGGGTTTGAAGTAATGAGTGAATCAGTTAGCTTAAATACATGTTCCAATTACAGTTCCTGATGTATTTATGTACAATAAATATCTTGAACCCATAAACCATTTTGTCATCTTTTAAATGTATGAGACAAGTGACATGGTGCCAGAATGGGATCTGAAGTTGAAGCAACACACAAGCCATGAGGCACGCAGTTAAAATTGGAGGAATATACCGGAGTGAACTCGCAAACAGGTCAGTGGTTATTCAAAGGTACTTAAATTCATTTAAATGATTTTTCAGTCACAGAATGTGTGGCGAAGTGTTCAAAATGTTTGGAATAATTACCGAGATAAACAAAATGTACGAAATTGAGACATACTGATAAAAGTATATGAAATAAATACAAAGTATTCAAAACAATTTCTGAAATGTTTAAAATGTACGAAAAGGCTAAACGACCACATTTCTTCTCAATGTACTACTTTTTTGCATTAATTAAAGCTATTCAAAGTGTCTTAAGTGTGTTGAATGTTCCCAGTATTTGCAGTGTTAAAAAAAACATTTCAGACAGACTGTTGTGCCTAAAAGCACATAATTACAAGTACCTGGTCTATGCTTATGTTGAAACATATTTTGTTGTTATGGCAGAGGGATCTCACAGACCTGAACCGCTGGTGTTTGATTTCAATATTGCTGAGAACTGGCAAGTGTTTGAACAAGAATATGATATTTTCATACAGGCTGCTTTTTCTGATAAAGATGTATGCACAAAGGTATTCATACTTCTTAATTTAGCAGGCTCAGAAGCCATTCAGAGGGAACGTTCATTTGTGTATGCACCTGCCATGTATGCAGGGGCGGGGGAGAGCCTCCATATTGTGATACAGGCAGAAATGTGGGAAAACCCTGAGTGCTTAAAACGTAAATTTAGGGAAATGTGTAACCCTCAAACGAATATTTCAATGGAAAGGCACATATTTTACACAAGAAATCAAAAGCTGGGTGAAACTATAGTAACATATATTACTGGCTTGAGAAATTAAACTAAAACGTGCAGATTTGATGATTTGTGAGATGAGGGGATAAAGGACAGATTTGTGTATGGTGTTAATGATGCAGTAAAAAAGATTTTGCTTCGAGATAGTGAACAAAGCCATAGAGATTTGTCAGATATATGAGCTTACCAAGCACAGAAATATGCTTACAATTGAGAAAAGCATGCATACAGTGACTACCAGTACGAATATTGATAGTGTACAACAGAAAGCTAAGATATAAAAGAGATATATGCCAGAGGGTGTGGTAGTACCCAATTTCAACTGTAAACTGAATGGGGCCACAGCACCTAATCTTATTGTTAACTGTCGTAATTATGGAGGCAGCCATGAACCTACATGAGAAAAGTGCTTAGCTTTTGGTCAGCAATGTCGCAAATGTAAAAAGTGGAATCATTTCAAAGGCTTTGCAAGTCTAAAGTGGCAAATATTTTTATTAAAAGAGAGCATCCAAAGAAGCAAGTAGGACAGATAGAAAGCCATAAGCAAACTTTCTATGTTGATGGTGTCTCTGTGATTGATGAAAATGTTAATACAATAGATTATCAGTTAGCAACAAATGGTGAAATATTTTGTAAGAATAATGCAAACCCTGTAGAGCTTAAAGTAGACAACGGGTCCAAGTGCAATGTTATATCAGCATAAATGTTTGCCAAAGTAAAAGCTGGTGAAAAAACTTGATTCAACAAAGTTTGCAAAACTAGCTGCTTATGGTGATGAAGAGATTCAAACTGATGGTGCAGTAGTTCTTATATGCCATTCTGCTGGGAACAGCTATGACCTGCAGTTTTGCAAAGTCAAAAGACGTGCAGTCATTGTTAGGCCTCAAAGACAGTTTGAGAATGGGATTGATTTCATTTAATAAGGAGGAGCATCATAAAAGTCTGAACAACCACAATAGTTTTACACAGAATATTTTTAGTGAATATGCTGATATTTTCAAAGATGAGCTTTACAAACTATCAGTCACACATTCCATGAAGTTAAACCATGAAGTAAGCCCAGTTGTCAGACCAACAAGGAAGGTTCCAGTAGCAATGTAGAGCAAAGTGAAAACAGCACTAGACAAAATGGTGAATTTAAGTGTGATAACTCCAGTAAAAGAACCAACTGAATAGGATACTCTATGGTCATAGCTCATAAGAAAAGCTCAGATGATATTCAAATATGTTTTGATCTTAGAAATTTAAACAAAGTGCTTAAATGTCCTCGTCATCCAATGCACACAGTAGAGGAAGTAGCAGCTCTTATGCCAAATGCCACTATTTTTGGCAGTCTTAGTTGCAAAATGTTAATTTTGGCAAATTTCACTGAATCACAAGTCTTAATTGTTAACTACTTTCAGTACACCATTTGGTAGAATGCCATTTGGGATAAATTCTGCCAGTGAAGTATTTCAGTGTGTGATGGAACAAATGTTTTCAGGTTAGCTATGTGCTATCATAGTAGATAACATTATTATAGGGGCAATAGTGAAGACCAACATGATAGAAACTCAAGAAAATTCTAGACAATGCACGTGATGTCAATCTTAAACTGAATCCTCAGAAATGTAAATTTAAGCTGAGAGAAGTTACTTATGTGGGTCATTTGTTTACCAGTTCTGGCTTACAACTAGATCCATCTAAGCGAGCAGCAATTCTTGAGATGCCAGTTCCAGACAATGTTACATCTTTGCAACGTTTTCTTGGTATGGTCAACTATTTAGGGAAGTTCATCCCAGACCTGAGTGAGCTTTCAACATTGTTACAAGAGTTGACATGCAAAAATGTAAATTGGTCCTGGTTGGAACATCACCAAAGAGCATTTAAAGTTCTGAAACTGAAAATTGCCAGACAACCCACAATGAGATACTATGATGTTCACAAACCTGTAACTCTTTCATGTGATGCTTCTAAGTACAGTCTTGGTGCAGCATGTCTTCAAGAAGGCATACCAGTAGCCTATGCATCCAGAACTTTAACCCAAACTGAGATGCAGTATGTGCAAGTTGAAAAAGAGCTTTTGGCAGATGTGTTCGCATGTCGAAGTTCCATGATTATATTTATGGCAAGCCTGTTCAAATTGAGACTGATCATCAACCTCTAGTGACTACTGGACAGATGCGGCTCATAAATGCTTTATCCCATGCATGGGTCTCCTCAGATTTTCTATGGTATGATCCCAGTTATTCTCATCAGGGGTATTATACAATTATTAACTATGGGAAGAGTAAGGCCAATCTCTAACCAAATGGGATAAGTTAAGGCAAGCAAAAAAAGGGAAACTGGCTTGGCTTAAAATGGCACACAAGGGTAGCTAGCCTAGTACTTACCTATGTACCTATGAAACTATGACATTTCCTGCAGTAAATATTTCCCACTACTGCACTTCATTATTCATTCAAACAGAAAGACAGTACAAACTCATCAAAAATAAGCTCTAAAGAGATACTATTGTACAAACATCATATAAATTCCCCTCATTATTTCTTACCTTTAAACATTATATAATATGAAGCTAACTTTTATTTATTTATTTATTTATTTTTCTGTTTGTTAACCAGGTAAGTTGAACTCTCTTCAGCTATGACCTTGATCCAATGGAAAAAACTACTGGTACATACACCATCAAAGGTGAAATACAATTGGCCAGTTTCAAATTATAATATTACAAAAGGGAGAAATGCAGCAACATTGGAAATTTCATAGTTACAAAAAAGTGGAACTTATACAGCAGTCTCAAAATCAGTCTTCAAAAAGTCCATATAAAAATAAAAAAAAAATTGGCACAATAGTTAAGGTCTTCACCTTATAAGTGGAAGGTACGGGGTTTGATTTTGACCCCAGGATATTGGCTAGGCTTAAAATGGCCCTTCAATGTAGTTAGTCTAGTATTCACCTGTGAACCAATGAATATATAATATACAATAATCTCAACAAGGATGTAATGTGGATCAAGGAGTTTGCAAAACAAAGAAAGCCACAGATTCCTTGGAATTCAGAAAGGTTTATTGCAATGCAGAAGTTTTAATTTGGAAGGCTTTCTGATTCAGAGGCCCTCTCCTTCAACTGTTTTCTCTTGGTGGAGGCTATAGCACAGAGAAAGGTCTCCATAGAGAAGTTGTATGATAATGCAGCAGTCCAGGGGAGTAGCTAATGCTAATTAGCCACATGCTGTCCCCTGGAAATGGATGTAGTTCTCAATTATCATGTGTGTGTGTGTGTGTGTGTGTGTGTGTGTGTGTGTGTGTGTGTGTGTGTGTGTGTGTGTGTGTGTGTGTGTGTGTGTGTGTGTGTGTGTGTGTGTGTGTGTGTGTGTGTGTGTGTGTGTGTGTGTGTGTGTGTGTGTGTGTGTGTGTGTGTGTGTGTGTGTGTGTGTGTGTGTGTGTGTGTGTGTGTGTGTGTGTGTGTGTGTGTGTGTGTGTGTGTGTGTGTGTGTGTGTGTGTGTGTGTGTGTGTGTGTGTGTGTGTCTATGTCTGTGTGTACATGGATGTATGAATGTGTGTATGTAGGGGGGTGCTTATGCTACCATGATGCAGTGGTTGGCAGGGAGAAACTAGAGTGGTTGGGTCTGACAGTGCAGTGTTTAATTTAGATGCGTAGTGATGAGCCACTGATGTTTTTTTCTGTGTGGCTTTACCATGTCTCTGAATCAGAGATTCTCTCCATCTTACTAATTACCCAACCCACGTTTTCAAATTAGTGCTGGTGAAGAGAATCTTTTTGAATCTTACCCATGATTTCTATAGCACTGCTAAATGACAATGATGACAGGAAGAAAGACATTCCTGAGTTCATTTAATTTCATACATTAATAGAAAGATGCCATTACTTAGTCAAAGTTTGGTCACTACAAGGACAAAACTCCTTACTCCCTTGACCACAATATGTAGCAATGCAAACAAGTTTTCAAATTACTTGCTAGAGAGACCATTACATGTTAAATTCTGGGCTAACTCTGGTAATAACAAGCAGCTGACTTTCTTGATCGTTACACAGTGCTGTCTTTTAATATCAGGCAGAGAAATATTGGAGCATGCAGTGTTACTGGAGGAGCACAGGGTTATTACTGGCAAGACATATTCCAGTCTGGTATTATGTTAACCGTGATCACTCTTGCTGTTTCAGAAGTAAGGAAACTGGTGAGACTGCAGAAATGCTAGAACCTTATTCACTATTAACTCAGTGGGATACTTCAAAGGTAGACTGGAATCCAGTCACATACCTAGCTATTTCTAAATAGAAGCCCACAGTTGTCATATATGTGTATTCGTTTTAAGGGATTACCTTCATATCATCGTATACCAAATCAATGAACCACAGAACATCGAGACCAAAACACCAAAATATCTAATCAGCAAAACATCACAATGTCGAAAATGCAGAATATTGAAATGCTAATACGCATGTGCCAGTGCTGACCTAATTGCCCTGATAGTGTACATTTACTCAGAGTTAGGAGAACAGTTAAATTAAAGGTTTTAAGTTTTTACAATAATTTATCTGCTGCAAGGATTGTTGGTAGAGATCACGGTACAGTGCAGATCAGGACATTTAGCCTTTTCCCCACTGTAATGTGATCTCAGAGTTGGTATTTATAAGTTTCAGGGGGTGTGGGAGGCGCATGCATAGTAGTCTTTCAATGTTGTGAACTTTTGGCATTGTAAAGTTTTGCTGATTAGATATTTTGACATTTTGGTTTCAGTGTTCTGTGGTTCACTGATTTGGTATACAATGATATGAAGTAGATTTGTTTTAAGAATTTGTATTGTGAAGATGGTCAGATAATATTTGTACACATTGAGCTTTCTAAGCTTTACTGAAGATTGGCACCCACCCCAGGTCATATTACTCAATGTCTCTCTTAGCTGTAACTCCTTTAAAGAAAATTAATCCATTTCATGCAGCATGTGAAAAAAGTTATCTCTGTGATTCAATAAACTCCATGCAGGAATAGTGCTATTCCTGCACGTGAATCATATCCGTGTCCGCACAGCCCTAACAGCAATGTGCCTTGCATATTCATGAAGGTGCGCTACTGATAAGGGTTGTATGGACACAAACAGTGGACGAGTGCGGGGGGGGGGCATGTTCTAGCACTGCTCACACAGTTAACACACCACCTGCACTCAGAAAGTACCATACAGCACTTTCAAAAAGTAATGCAGCATAATATTAGATAAATTCTCTAATATTATGCCAGTATTTCAGTGTTATCGGACACTGAAATGAAATGAGTATTTTGACAGTGAACTACTTAGGGGAGCAGGAAAGCAATGCAGCGGGTGTGTGACAGGTTCTGTGACACACCTCCTGCACTGTAAAAGTGCCGTATGACACCTCACAACCTGTTAAAGCAGGAAATGTGGACAAAGGCACAAATAATAGGGGGCCAAGGTTCTAAAAATAGGGGCACTTCATAAATATTGCTCTTACAAACTTAGAAAGATGATAGAAAACAGGTTATGCATTAGCATGAATTTCTGAAAACTAAAAGTCTGAAATTCAAATGTATGTCATTATTCCCTGACTGCAGTTCTTAATGATTTGTCAGAAAACCACAATACTCAATATATAATATGATAATATAATTATTTTTTTCCATGCTAAGGAATGTTTAAGCGTAGCTGAGCAGGTGTGAGCATTATGGCCCTCCTCTTAGCATTGCTTAAACATCCCATTGGAGATAAATAAAATATACAGCTAAAATGCCCAAGATGAGATAGTGTAGTGGTTAGAATTCCAGCTTTACATGCAGGTGTTCATGGTTCGATTGCCAAGACAGGTAAATTATTTTTATATGGAAAGCAGTGTTAAAATATATATTTTTCAACTTAAATTATGTAGTAACTGTTTTTTGTCAACCAGGGTAGTGTAGCTGGTGTAAAATGGAAGTGTGAGTGCATATAACATGTGACACCACCCGTGTATACACAAGTGTCCCATACAGTATAGTCACACCCCTTCCTAATGTAATGAAAGCACATAGAGGGATGTCATGTAAAGTAAATTATATACACTGACTAAATGAAATCATTATTTTGACATTTTCTAAAAATGAAAAGTGAGCAATGGCTAGCAATGCTCAGCTATGCTTACCAGGTTTAAGCATCACTTAGACATGAATGCTAAGCGGCAGGTAGCTCAGCTAAGAAGATTTGCGCACTGTTAAGCAGTGCTGAGCAATTACCACTTTAAGCACTGTTCAACTCAGCTTAGAGGATTTGCTTAGTGGAGCTTAACATGTTCAAAATGGTCCAATGATGGCAAAGGATGGGAATATCTCATTTAAATGGAGCAGGCAGGAATAGAGCCAGAATCTGTTATAGTTCATCTGTTCAGGTACTATGGCTGGTGTAGGTGAAGGAGCGTGCTTTCGGGCGCAGTGCTGGAGCATTCAGGAGTCCAGGGTCATGGCTGGGTTCCTTGTAGAAAACCATGAGGAGAGACTGCTGCAGGGCCAGTACCAGGACTCACAATACAAAGCGAGGCCTGGGACCGGCTCACATGTGATCTCACCAGTGCTAATGGCATCCCCCGGACTGGTGAGCAGGTATGGCACCACTATGCTGACCTACAGTGGAGGAAGGGGGCACACTTGGCCCAGTGGATCCAAGATGCAAGGGCACAGAATGCTCCAGTAGTGAGTAAGTATCACTATCAAGTAATTTGTAGCAAATACTAGCCTGAGAATGTGAGAGACAGGTAAGCATAATGTTTGTTTTTCTCCCCTGCAGTTGCAGCAGAGAGGTCTAGTAACACAAAAGCCCATGCCAACAGACTGCTGAGGCTGCGCCGACAGGCTGGTGAGTGCAAATCTATTTTGCAGTGTATTGTTCAAATAGCTAAGAAGGAGTAGATTGCTTACTTCTGGTAGGTATACTGTTACTGCGTGAACTGAAGTAATAAAAAAGTTTGACAGACTAATAGCAATATGCAATAAAGATCCCTGCAAAAAACTGTTGTGTTTATTCTGGTATGTTGTTGTAGACTTATATATGGTATACAGGTTCTTCACAGCAAATATGGCTGTGACAGCATACATTAACTGAGGTTGTTCTGTGAACCGGCTGTTAAGAAAAACTGTAGATGGTGGAGCTGTAAAGCAAGATATAACTGAAATGTGAAATATATACTGCATTAAGTTCTGAACCCTGAATAGTAACGTGTAAAGTTTCAAAGTGTGTTCCATCCAGCATTACCTTGTGTTAACCTTTTCTTTCCAGATTGTAGTAATCCAAAGGATTAATGCACAGTACAATAACTATCTGTCCTGCATGCATCCCAGGATTACAAGTTCAGACTGTCTAACCAAGAGACTATTAGGCAGAAACCAGTGAAACAAAAAACAGCAGTTCCTCATTAGCGCAGTGAGATGAGAAATAGCTCAGTTGTTAATTTTCCACACCAGACATGTTTCTAATCCAGGGAATGGTACTAAAATGTGTGCATATCTACACACACAAGGAATCAGGAATAAATGTAAGAACAGTCAGGTAGTGTTAACAGATATTTTCTCCACAGGTTTTACAGGTAAGGAAATGTTGGTAGTAGCTGTATGAAGGGGAAGTTAATAAACTGTGTAGAACTGTTAATTATCCTACCACATGCCAGCAAATGACAGCAGGATAGGTACATACAACATGCGCTCTTCCCGATACGTGTCTCTCAAGTGTCATGCTGTCATTGCTAGTGGTCACTGCTGCCAATAACCCTGGACACAGATAGGAAATCAGTTGAAGTATGCTAGTAGCACACTCACATAACAGCAGTTCAGGGTACCCCTCCTGTGCCAGACATGTAACCCTGACATGTAACAGTCCCCTCTAGTCATGAACCCAGAGTTGTCACAGTTTGCCCCATCCCATTCCAAGCTGACAGTTTAACAGTATGTTTGTGTTACAGATGCTATGGGCCATAGGCATATGTAAAGTGAGGGCAGACCCATAGAATATTGAGCAGTACTGTTGTGGAAAATAGAAGCATAAACAGTTGTTAATGGACTTTTTGTCTCTCCCCCCACCCCTCATCTGGACCAATACTATAACTCATATACCACTGGTATATTTTTCTCCAACCCTAATGCTGGGACTTGTGCTCTATTATTATTCATATATTTGATTGGTTGCATGTTAACATACCTTGTTCAAATACCATTGTTGGTGAACTGTTGCCATCAATGTTACTGGCATGCTGTTATGATGCATACTGTTGTTCCATTTATGCATGTGTTAATTTTGCTATGCAGCTGTTTCAAATCTGTTTTATGTGGTTAATTGGACCACCATGCATGCTGTTATAACTAATCTTGAAATGTGTTGTTCATGACTAACCAATATATTTTTTGAAACTTCAACACCATAGTACATTTGAGAAGGCAGATCCTGGCAGATCCGCCTCTCCCACCTCATCTGGCCATGGCACTGGGCCCCATCACATCTAGAAACCAACCTGGGATTTCTCATCCGCTGGTCTTGCATCACCTTCAGGTGGAACAATCTCAGGGGACAGGGCCCGCCCCCCCCATGGAGCAGGCATGGACAGGAGCCTCTCACTTGCAGTCAGTTCTGGGGTTTAGTGTGCAGCACCATCCCAGCAGAGTTGGGTGGGCAGCTGCTCCAGATTGAGGACCACCTGGTGTACCTCGAGGGACAGGCCGCCCCTCCTGTCCAGCCCCCAGCACAGCCACCTTTGAGGCCATGAAGAAGCAGTGGTGACTGCCCATAGGTGGGAACCTCAGTCCCACTGTATCCATTTGGGGGCTCATGGGCTTTGGATTCCCAACCACCCTTCCTGTCAAAGGTGTTTATCCCCTCATGTGTCATATACTACCCCTGTCTGCTGTCTTGTGCATTTTGTCTCTCTGCAAATGCTACCTATCCTGCCAAACCTACCTCCCCAAACATACTTACAGCCCTTCCCCAACATCCTTCTCTCACCTTAAAAAAAAGGGCATCTGTCCCACAAAAAAATTGCTGCATACATAGCTATACATTTCACCACCATGTACAGTGAAACTAATCAATCAAGCCACAGATTACTCTGCAAATGTCTGTTACCAACGCCCCATCCTGTGGGGTGTGAAGCTGTAAATTCCCAATTCTACACATTTAATTCACAGCTGTTGCTGCCAAAGAAATGTAGAGCTATGATCCTTCCCTACACCTATCCTTCAAATCCCTAGCTGCTTTTCATAATGTTTTACCCTCTACCCCATTTCACCACTTTCTTATCATCCTTTTTTTTTTCTTTAAAGAAAATTAGCACGGGTGTAAACGGGAGGAAAAGGTGCTAAGTGAAGCTAAGAGGACTTAACCATCTGTTAGAAATGCTTAGCTCCATACAAAACCACACAAACCCGCTTATAACTGCTTAGAAGTGCCTTAATCACACTGTCTCCATCAGCCCTTGTTCTTCCGGGCAACAAAATAATCATCCCTACCAAGGAACAAACCCAGGATGCTGTGCACTACAATCACAGTAACGTACCACTACACCATCTGAGCTGTGGAAACCTGCAATGCTTTTACAAGCATATCACTCATTCTGGTCATTTCACATTAATGTAAAAAGTAATCACTTCTATGTCTGGAACCAAGGACTCTGTGTACACTAATGACAGTAACATACCTCTACACCATCTGAGCTATAGGAATTTGCAATGATTTTAAAAATATATCATGCACAACAGTCATTCAACATAAGGGAGAATTATATATACATAGTACTGTTATATACATATATATGCATACATATATATATCTATATATATCTATCTATATATATATATATATATATATATATATATATATATATATATATATATATGTATATATAAATATATACATACAGATATCTCTCAATCTCTCTCTCTCTCTATATATATATATATATATATATATATATATACACACACACACACACACACACACACACACACACACACACACACACACACACATATATATATATATATATATATATATTTATACATACATAGATATCTAGACAGATAACCAACCTCTTACTGCAACACATCTGCAAAAAGTCCGACAAACAGGGGGCGGGTGATAAAGGGCAAACAATAGTGACATCTTTGAAATATGGCTGTCATACTCATAGAAGTATGCTAGAGTGGCATGGTGTGCTTTAACATACAATGCCAGAAAGATTCCAGGTATGAAACACAAATGAATGTCATTATTTACTGATGGCAATGTTCACATCATCCCAGTGATTTCTCAGAAACCCACAACTGTTGTGGCCAACAGACAAAACATATGAGCCACACATCAGGATAGTGTCTAGCCATCTGGACAGCAGAGAGATATGACCGCAGTCATGTAACAGATTGGAAAAACCCATGACAGCTGCCAACTATGTCACCCAGCACCTTCTGAAACACAATAAGAACAACACGACACTAACCCAAATCAGCTCTGACCAATTACCCATGTATATCCAAATATATCATGCACTACAGGGAAGGAACCGTAGAGAAAAGCAGATAGTGGTGCATAAATATCCACCCACAACCATTTTCACCACAGTCACAGCAACATACCAGTACCCCAAATGAACTCTAGAGTAGAATGACTGTTTGAACGAACATATCATGATTCCCAGTCACATACTATACTGACATATACTGGCCCAACTCACAGTGTACTGGGAATCCTAAGGTGTTACAGGACATTTCTCAGTCTGCCCCTACAAACATATGCACCTAATAGACCACCAGCAGCTGTAGCAGCATGCACAGTCAGATAGAAAAAGGATCTGTGACACTCAAATCTGCTACTCTCCCTACTCAGCCAAACAAACATGTACACACAACATCGCTACACATTCTTGGCACTCGCTTCACAATGGCCAGACATACTCTCATATGTACAGATTTCCACAGAATGTTCAGGGTGTGAGACCATATTCATGGCCACTGCCGCATAACAATTCCAGAAGTCTGCTAAGTCAGTGGGATGATACCTTGAGTGCAGTCACTAAATAATGATATCACATGCCTCTGACCCTCTTACTGCAAGACATTTGGATAAAGCATGACATACTTGGGGGACAGGGGGCCAGAAGGAGGGACATATCTCACATAATGGTGTTAGAAACTGAAACAGTTGCCAGTGTCACAGGCTTTGTTGTAACATAACATCCCTTAAGGATATGATGTCTGAAACACCAATGGATGTCAAGTTACTGACTACAATCCTCACATTATCCTACTGCTTCCACAAAAACAAACATTGTCTGAGGAACAGACCAAACATAACAGGCAAACCCCTGGGCAGTCTGTGGACATCAGGACAGTGGAGAGGTATGTCAGAGACATATCACTGTCAGACATCAAGTCACGCAGAAAATGCATGTCCAGATGAACCCTGTTAAACTAGTAACCCTCTATGTGTATAACAGCACTTCTGACTTACAATCTGTACCCAATTCTGGAGGTTTGTTCCTCTTGTTGTTGGGCTGTCTCCATATGTCCTCTCCTGAAAGGTATTCCCACCAACTGTCTGTGAAGCTGTACTCCTCACACCTCCATAATGTCCTCCACACAGGCAAGGAAAAGGGACAAGGCACACATGAAGGCCATAATTATAGCACTGTGTTGCTATGGCATTGGCAAATGTAAAGACAACACAGCTGCTCTGGATGCAAGTAACAAGTGGGGACACCGATTGGTGCACAGGCCATCACCTGCTCATGAGCAGTACCTACAAAAGGCAAGCTGCTGCCTATGCAACACAGGTCATAACCCATCTCCACAAAGACAGACTGTGACTACACAAACCTAAACATTTGCATTGTTGTGAGGAAACTCCTGAGCACTATAACAGGTATGTCAGTCATGTAAGCTTGTAATGGAATGCAGAAGGGGAGATGCAATTATGTTAAATGGGACATTAAACACTAGGCTGCAACAAGACCTGCTGGACTCACATGCTGCTGTCCAGCACCAACGGCCATTTCCGCTTGCCTTGCCTGCACTGACATGGAGTACATCTCTGGCCACTGAGTCACCCCAGCAAAGGTGGCTCATGTATGACTACTAATGGAGTCTCTGTTGTCCAATACTGAGTGTGTCAATGGTAGGCCAGCTAACTGCGAAGTTGTAATTATTTATATGTCACAAGTGAATGCTACTCTGATGCATATGCTTGTCTTACAAATGTAAGAGATGTACATAAGGTATGGCGTACCACACGACAGGTGCAGATGTGTGTGTTGAACTGTATGTGATATACTGAGCCCATACCTGACAGATGTCCAGAGTTTTACAGACTGACCATATGTCTGTCTCATATATGTAGTCAATGCCTCAGACAGTTGTGTATTGTCTGGCACATCACTGGCAACCCATTAAAGACTGAAGTCATAACAAATTAGCATGCATCTGATTGTTAGATGCTACATCCTGCAGAGTACACCTGTGAATGTGACACCGTCTTTGCTGGCAACTAAGTGTGTTTCAGCTAGATTCATAAAGTGACACTATTTACTGGTCTTTGCCCACCACTGATATGTGCCTTTATGCAAATGTCTTGCTCTAACAGGAGCTAGATGTCTCACCATGAAACCCATGTCAATGCAAGCGTACCTTGTCCTGTAGGATGTTGACATTTGTGCAGTCACTGACACCTGCTTTCTAGCTGTAGAGAGCATAGCAACCATGCCAGGTCACTTATCCCATCATACGTTTAGACCCCAAATGGAGCCCTGCAAAGCCACAGGAGGTTGAGTGTTGAACATTAGCATACACATACACACCTCCAGGCTGGCAAAACAGTATGATGCACAGGTGATATCCCAAGTGCAGTTAATAGTTGACAAAACACCTACTCAATTCATAGCTAGCTACAGGCTTCCAACCATGACTATGGACACCCACCACACCTATTGGGACCTGCTGGAATCTCTCAGTATTCAATCATCTACCTTGCTCCTGGGTGACTTCAAATACCCAAACATAGTGTGCATGACCTATGCCACCTGAACATGAATGCACATAGATTCCTCAGCTTTGTCAATGGCAATGCAGTGGATCAGTCGGTCAACACTCCTATGGCAGGTGGAAATCTCATTTACCTGGTCCTAACCAACATGAGTAGCCACTGTAGCCCTCCTATATTGCCATCCCCCTTAGTGATATCTGATCACATAGCCATCACTGTTTAGGTCACCATCTCCCCGGCCTCCCATTTACAGTGTCATACAGAATGAACTGTACACAAATGACAATAAATCCCCTCAGAGCAGGTAGAAGTAGATGTACAGCCAATGCCCCATTTGTTGGAACTAGCAGCAGTGTCCAGCCTCACACCACAATACTATGTGGGCACCTACATAGATGTGTGGACAAGGCAGTACCTGACAGGACAACATCATCTCCCACAAGGTAGGGTAAACACCTGTGGTGGACAGCAGCAATACACAAATACCATAATAGGTGGAAACAATTGCTGGACGGCCAAGAAGGAACAGGTGCCTCATTGTAAGCAATGTCACCTTGGTCTGCACAAGCAAAAAAGGGCACAGGTGATGTACCCTAAGGCTGTCTTTAAGTGCAAATTGGACACATCCACCAAGGCAAATCACTATGCCTTCCACATGTGTCTGCAATTGCAGAGGCAACACACAAATCTGCTCCCCTATAACACCACATGCACATATGGCATATATGTAGGCAACCGGCTGCAAACAGGTGAAGTCTAAACACCACCCCCTGACCCTCCAGTGGTACACATGTGCATGTAAACACCTGCCCCTTCCCCTCATCATCAGGAAGCAGGTCCATAATGCCCTCTCAAAGGCAACACTCAGAGGTCTCCATAGGCATGATACCATCTGCGGCTGCATCCCACATCAACACAGGCATGGTCTTTCAGATCCATTCCACACTGTAGTCAACCACAGCCTGAGCACCGGTGTCATCCCTTCTCTACAGAGGACAAGCCACTGTCATCCCTCTACACAAAGGCAGAGCAATCCACCAACCCAGCCAATATTATGCACATCAGCCTAACTAGCCTCCTCTGAAAGAGCATGGAAGGCAATATCAAGGACATTATGAACAGGGACATCAGCAACATCAAAATGCCTGGGCCCACACACCATGGTATTGTCAAAAAGAGATCAGGCCTGTTAAACCTGATCAACCTCTCTGCAGTGGTCAACAAACACAGGGGTGAGGGGAAGATGATGAACAATGCCTACCTTCACCTAGCCCAATCCTCTCACACTAATCCCCAGGTAGACAGGATACATACGCCTATACAGCTATGCACCAAACTGTAGGCTACCAGATGGGTAGCTAACTGGTCCAATGATCGTACCTACTCAGTCAAAGTAGTAGAATCCATCTCTAAAAGTAGATTCATCCACAATGGTGTACCCCAAGTATTGGCCTGGGGGCCTCTACTGTTTGAGATAATATGTATCTGAGGTACAGGACAAAAGCAGTGGCTTTGGCTGGCCAGGTGTATGGATGCAAGGGGCTGGATAGGAGGGGCAGCCCCTCAAGGTGCACCAGGCAGCCCTCCATCTGGCCCTGCTGGCCACCCAACTCAGAGCAGATGACACTGTACACCAAGCTGCCCACTGTCTTACATTCCCCTACTGATGTTATCTTCACCCAAGAGGCACTCACCCAATTACTGACTGGTGCAAGAAGCATTACTTCTAATGGAATGCCAGGAGAGGCATCATTCCCTCCCCTGCTGTGGCAGATGTCATCCACACTAAGTGTGACAGTAATAATGTACTGAGCATGCAATCAGGTGTGAAGTGACCTGTGCACTGAAGTTGGTAGCAACATGGCAGTTTCCCACCATGTGGACACCATTGTATGGAAGGCCAGCTACATGACCCACCTCACAAATATGTGTATGTCATTGGTAGGCCACAGGTAGATGTAAAGTGAGGGCAGGTCTCTACAGTATTGAGCAGTACTTTTGGGAAAATAGAAGCCTATGCAGTTATTAATGTACTTTTCTTCTCTCCCCCCATGTGTGTCACTAATTATTAGTCATACACCATGAGTATGTTTTTACCAAACCTAATGTTGGGACATGTGTTCCATTATTGTTCATATAATTAATTGGGTGCATGTTAACATACCTTGTTCAAATACCATTGTTGGCAGCCTGTTGCTGTCATTGTTAATGGCATGCTGTTACAATGCTTACTGTTGTTCCAATTATGCATGTGTTCTGTCTGCTATGCAACTGTTTCACATCTGTTGTTTTGGGTTAATATGAACACCCATGCATCCCTTTAAAAGTAATCTTGAAATGTTTTGTTCATGACTAAGCAATATATCTTGGAAAACCTCAATATACCATGTTTGGGAAGGCAGATCCCAGGAGATCCACCTGTTCATCCCCATATGGCCATGGCACTGGGCACCAACTCATCTGGGACCCACCCTGGAACTACATCTTCTGCAGGCCCTGCACCACCTGGGTGTGGGCATGGAGATAAGCCCATCATCCACAGTCAGTTCTGGGGTATGGTGTACAGTGTCATCTGCTCTGAGTTGGGTGGCCAGCAGTGCCAGATGGAGGGCTGCCTGGTGCACCTTGAGGGGCTGCCCCTCCTGTCCAGCCCCCCAGCACAGCAACCATCAGGGCTGTGAAGGTGCAGTTTTGACTGCCTGCAGGTGGGGATGTCAATCACACCAAATCCATATGGGGGCTCATGGGTCCCTGATTCCTAAACACCCTCCTTGTCCAAAGTGTTTACTCCCCACATGTATGATACACCACACCTGTATGCTGTCTTGTCTGTCTCCCTACCCAACCTACCTACAATCATTCCCCAACACCCCACTCTCACCTTAACAAAGAAAAAAAAGGGAACCTGTCCCCAAAATTGTTATCTCTCAATTTATAGCTGTCCATTTCCACAGATGTCCACTGGACACATGTAATCCAGTCCAACTGGCTTAACAACATATTTCTCTTGTCCTCACCCCTCTCTCTGGGGTTTGAGTGTCCAAATTCACCTCCAAATTCCATACAAATGCACAGCTGTTGGTGTATTACCAATGGACAGCTATGGACCTTCCCTATACCTGTCCTGTACATCCCTAGCTACCTTTCACATTGTTTTTCCCTCTGCATGCCCCTTTCTCACCACTTTCCTATAACCCCCTTTTTCTTTTCTTTCAAAGGGACTAGCGCAGGTGTAAGTGGGAGTAGGTGAGTTTGCGAGATGCTAAGTGAAGCCAAAATGGATTAAGAATCTATACGGTTAACCATATATTGGCATCGCTTAGTGTCAACCAAACCCGCAGAAACCCACTTAAAGCCACTTAAAACTGCTTTAATCACTCTGTCTCCATCAGCCACTGTTCTGCCTAGCAACAAAATAACCAGCCCTACCAAGTCTCAAACCCAGGCTCCCGTACACTATAGCCAGAGCAATGTACTACTACACCATTTAAGCTGTAGGAACTTATGATGCTTTTTCAAACATATTGAGTAGAGTCATTCAACAGGAGGGAAAAAGCTCTGTGGAATCACTCAGGTTTTGTATATATACATATACAGATATATATGTATGGCGATACATATATATATATATATATATATATATATATATATATATATAAATATAAAAGATATATTAAAGATATATATATATATATATATATATATATATATATATATATATATATATATATATATATATATATATATATATATGGGTCTACTTCATTTGATCGAAAGACCATTTGACCTAAACCCATTTGATCGAAATTTCATTTGATCGAAAACCAGTATTCAAGGCAGAAAACTGGGATTTGTCCCCCTCCCCAATGTCGTGCGACCCTGGAGTTGATATATATAGTTGGGGGGTGGGGGCCTATTTTCGTTTAAAATGTGTACTTTTTGTTTTATTTTCTTCTTTTAAAGGAAACTAGGTGGGGGGGCTGTGCCCCCCACATCCCCCTAACTATATATACCAACTCCAGGGTCGCACAACATTGGGAAGGGGGACAAATCCCTGTTATTTGCCTTGAATACTGGTTTTTGATCAAATGAAATTTCGATCAAATGGGTTTAGGTCAAATGATCTTCCGATCAAATGAAGTAGACCCATATATATATATATATATATATATATATATATATATATATATATATATATATATATACATATATATATATATATATATGTGTGTGTGTGTGTGTGTGTGTGTGTGTGTATACATAACATGTAGTGCAGTCATACCTCAGAACCATACCTCTCAACCTCTTAGTGCAAGACATCTGGGCAAAGCTGTCAAAATGGGGGAACAATGGGGCAAACATAGGGACGTGCTTTAAATACTGGCATTAGAAATGTAGACAGTTGCAAGAGTATCAGGATTTGTTTCAGCTTACATTTTCAGAAGGATATGAGGTCTGACACTGAAATGTATGTCATAATTTACTGACAGAAATTCTCAGATCTTCACAGTGATTTACCAGAGAAATACGAATAATTTGTGGAACAGACCAAAAATATGAGCAATAAACCTGGACATTCTGAAACAATCCAGCCAGTTGACAGGAATGATCAGAACCCCTTAGTCCAATGACTTTGGACCAAGACTGATGAAGTGGGGAGAGAAAGCCATGAACATAGGGACATATCTGAAATACTTGAGTAGATAAGCTGAGACAGTTGCTGCAGTAACACTGTTTGTTCTAACATATATTGACTGAAATAGCACAAGTCCAAAACTCAATTGCTTATCATTAGTTACTGACTTAAATCCTCACATCATCCCACTGACTTGTCACAAATACACAACAGTTATGGGGACCAGACCAAGGATATGAGCCAGACAACTGGACATCCTACGATTATCTGGACATAACATGACATTCGGGAAACCACACTGAGCTGCTAAGCATGTCACCAAGCACTATCCAAACTACAGTCAGACTGACACAACACTACCCCAAATCAGCTATGGGGAATTACACATGCATTTGCAAATATATCAGGCACTACAGGGATGTAACAGTAGTGAAAAACAGACACCAGTGTGAAAGTCCATACCCACAACCAATTTCACCACAGTCACAGTGACATACTGGTAATCTAAATGAACAATACAGTATAAGGACTGTGTGAACAAAAATATAATGTTTGCCACTCACACACTGAGCCTACATATACTGGCCCAATTCACAGTGTAGTAGGAATCCTGAGGTGGTATGCGACATGTTCCAGTCTGCCCTTACAAACATATACAGCCGATAGACCATCAGGAACTGGAGCCGCATGCACAGTCAAATAGAAAAGGAGCCATGGTACATACATCTACCGCCCAAACAGCCCAACTAACATCTACACACTATACTGCTACACAATCCTGACAGTCTGTTAACAATTTCCCGACATACTACAGACCTCTCAACTGTACAGATTTTCACAGAATATCCAGGCTTTGTCCTCATATTTATGGCCTCTACCTCATAATATTTCTGGCAATCTGCTACCTCATCGGGATGATATCAGGAATGAAGGCACTAAATAATGATATACCATACCTATCAACCTCTTACTGCATGACATCTGGACAAAGCCTGACATAATTGGGGACAGAGGCCGAAAAACAGGGGCATATTTAAAATATTGCTGAAAGTTGCTGGTGTTACAGGGTTTGTTGTAACATATCTTTTCTGAGGGATATGAAGTCAGAAACACAAATGGATGTTAGCATTTACTGACTGCAATCCCCAGAGTATGCTACTGTGCTACTCATTTGGCAAGGACAAAAACCATCTGAGGAACAGACCAAAAATATGAGCCACACATCTAGACATTCAGCAAAACTCTGTAGAGTTAAGAGGTATGTTCTGTAGTAGGAGTTGCCACTATGCTACACAGGTGGACAGCTATAATGTGTACATGGGTGCAGTGTGTGCTAGGTGAAAGCCCATCACCTACTAACACAACTCACGTATCTCAGAGGTTTATATTAGTAGTAACATTAAGTGGAAAGGGCTGCACTGTATGATGTTGAGGGCCTGTCCAGTGTGTGTATGTTGTGGTCTGTCTGTGCGTCATGAATGTCACCAGTTTGCTATTGTGAGGTCTGTGTAATGCCTTTGTGCCACCTTACCTGTATGTGTCTGTGTGTGTGTCCTTGTGTGCATGTGTGTGCGTGTGTGTGCGTGTGCGTGTGTGTGTGTGTGTGTGTGTGTGTGTGCGTGTGTGTGTGTGTGTGTGTGTGTGTGTGTGTGTGTGTGTGTGTGTGTGTGTGTGTGTGTGTGTGTGCATGTGTATACCAGCAAACCTTAGAGTGCAGGTATTAACTTACATATGTTGTCTTCCCCTCACAGGTGGACATGGTGGCCGTGGCCCCTCCTGCTCAGAATCTGATATCAGTGTCTCTGCAGACTCTGACCATGATGGTGGTCCTAGTGAGGCACACATGGGGTTGTCAGGGGCTGAATCTGTGCCTTCAGATGGCGTCACACAGTCATCCACAATCTCACCACACACAGTCACAATTCCCACACATACCCCATCCCCAGCAGCCACAGATAATGGACAGTTGGTGGGTGGTGACATGGAACAAGCTAGTCTGGTGACTATGGTAAGTGTGAGTGTAGACACTAGCCATAGCCTGAGTGCAGGTGAGATCCCACACAGGTGGGTGGACAGGGGTGCTTGAAGGAGGACTGCTGCCCATTGTGCCGCTGTCACAAGTGCCACAGCAGGTGTCACTAGAAGCATGTTTTGGGCTGTCATGGATGCACAGCCATGTAGTGAACGCAAATACTCAGGGTCTTGGACACAACTCTTTCTGGCTTAAGTGACAACATACATGACCTTGTTGAGGCCACATGTCAAAATACTGAGGTCATGAATAGATGGTGGGGTGAGATCTTGGCAATCCTCGACCGTGGATTGTCTGTGTTGCAGTGTGTGGTGAGAGATGGGCATCAGCCACATGGACATAGGTCAGCACCAACATCAGCTGAGAGTATACGTGGCCATGCACCTTTGCACTTCCATATTGGCTGTCCCACCTGCAGTACCGAAGGGTGGGTGCTGTCAACACCACAATGGAGCAGGCCATGGGCACGTGGTCCTGGCTGGTCCCATCAGGGACACAGCTCCAGCAGATAGCAGTCACCATCAGGGAGTAGTACTGCATCTGGTCTTGGGCCTGGTGGTGCCAGTGAGACCCCTGGCAGGACCAGTTAAGTATCCATGGCCAGAGATGGTGAACTGTATACCCTGCCAAGTATGGTCCACAGCTGACCAACATACCTCTGAGTAGGGCATCCACATGGCGTGACTGTGTGCATACAAACACACACACATCATCATCACAGCCAGGTCACCTCCAAACAACACACACACCACCTCTGCATGGCCTATTCATAGAACACAGCTCCAAACACACAAACATGATGTCAACCATATGGCCCACTCTAGGCCTCTGACAAACCCACACAACACCTGTTCATATGAGGATACCTCTGCCACATGCCTGTCATCCATACCATTGATGCAGGGAAATGCTAAGATGGTTCTGATGAACAGGGTGAATTAAGTACAGCATAGCTATGCAATGCTGTGTAAGGTGCTATCAGCTGGCATTTGTAATGGGTGCACTTCAGAGTGTGTGTACCTGTTCAGCCATGATGCATTATTGGTGTTAGTAATTCTGACTGAATGTAGTCTCACATGTTGTATTCTGTTAGTGTTCTAGGTGACACCACCCATGTATACACAAGTGTCCCATACAGTATAGTCACACCCCTTCCTAATGTAATGAAAGCACATAGAGGGATGTCGTGTAAAGTAAATTATATACACTGACTAAATGAAGTCATTATTCTGATATTTTCTAAAAATGAAAAGTGAGCAATGGCTAGCAATGCTCAGCTATGGTTACCAGGTTTAAGCATCGCTTAGACATGAATGCTAAGCAGCAAGTAGCTCAGCTAAGCGGATTTGCACACTGTTAAGCAGTGCTCAGCAATTTAAGCACTGTTCAACTCAGCTTAGTGGATTTTCGCACTGCTTAGTGGAGCTTAACATGTTCAAAATGGTCCAATGATGGCAAAGGATGGGAATATCTCATTTAAATGGTGCAGGCAGGAATAGAGCCAGAATCTGTTATAGTTCATCTGTTCAGGTACTATGGCTGGTGTAGGCGAAGGAGCGTGCTTTCGGGCACAGCGCTGTAGCATTCAGGAGTCCAGGGTCATGGCTGGACTCCTTATAGAAAACCATGAGGAGAGACTGCTGCAGGGCCAGTACCAGGACTCACAATACAAAGCAGAGGCCTAGGATCGTCTACTGGCATCCCTCGGACTGGTAAGCAGGTACGGCACCACTATGCTGACTTACAGTGGAGGAAGGGGGCACACTTGGCCCAGTGGATCCAAGATGCAAGGGCATGGAATGCTCCAGTAGTGAGTAAGTATCACTATCAAGTAATTTGTAGCAAATACTAGCCTGAGAATGGGATAGACAGGTATGCATAATGTTTGTTTTTTTCCCCTGCAGCTGCAGCAGAGAGGGCTAGTAACACAAACGCCCATGCCAATAGACTGCTGAGGCTGAGCCGACAGGCTGGTGAGTGCAAATCTATTTTGCAGTGTATTGTTCAAATAGCTAAGAAGAAGTAGACTGCTTACTTCTAGTAGGTAAATTGTTACTGTGTGAACTAAAGAAATAAAAAAGTTTGACCGACTAATAGCAATATGCAATAAAGATCCCTGCAAAAAACTGTTGTGTTTATTCTGGTATGTTGTTACTATCTGTCATGCATGCATCCCAGGATTACAAGTTCAGACTGTCTAACCAAGAGACTATTAGGCAGAAACCAGTGAAAGAAAAAACAGCAGTTCCTCATTAGCGTAGTGAGATGAGAAATAGCTCAGTTGTTAATTTTCCACACCCAGACATGGTTCGAATCCAGGGAATGGTACTAAAATGTGTGCATATCTACACACACAAGGAATCAGGAATAAATGTAAAAACAGTCAGGTAGTGTTGACAAATATTTTCTTCACAGGCTTTACAGGTAAGGAAATGTTGGTAGTAGCTGTATGAAGGTGAAACTAATAAACTGTGTAGAACTGTTCAATTATCCTACCACATGCCAGCAAATGACAGCTGGATAGGTACATACAACATGCGCTCTTCCCAATACTTGTCTCTCAAGTGTCATGCTGTCATTGCTAGTGGTCACTACTGCCAATAACCCTGGACACAGATAGGAAATCAGTTGAAGTATGCTAGTAGCACACTCACATAACATCAGTTCAGGGTACCCCTCCTGTGCCAGATATGTAACTCTGACATGTAAGAGTCCCCTCTAGTCATGTACCCAGAGTTGTCACAGTTTGCCCCATACCATTCCAAGCTGACAGTTTAACAGTATGTTTGTGCTACAGACGCTATGGGCCATAGACAGATTTAAAGTGAGGGCAGACCCATAGAGTATTGAGCAGTACTATTGTGGAAAATAGAAGCATAAACAGTTGTTAATAGACTTTTTGTCTCTCCCCCACCCCGCATCTGGACCAATACTATAACTCATATACCACGGCTATATTTTTCTCCAAACCTAATGTTGGGACATGTGTTCTCTTATTGTTCATATATTTGACTGGTTGCATGTTAACATACCTTGTTCAAATACCATTGTTGGTGACATGTTGCCATCAATGTTACTGGCATGCTGTTATGATGCATACTGTTGTTCCATTTATGCAAGTGTTAGTTTTGCTATGCAGCTGTTTCAAATCTGTTTCATGGGGTTAACTGGACCACCATGCATGCTGTTATAACTAATCTTGAAATGTGTTGTTCATGACTAACCAACTGTCTGTGAAGCTGTACTCCTCACACCTCCATAATGTCCTCCACACAGGCAAGGAAAAGGGACAAGGCACACATGAAAGTCATAATTATAGCACTGTGTTGCTATGGCATTGGCAAATGTAAAGACAACTCAGCTGCTCTGGATGCAAGTAACAAGTGGGGACACTGATTGGTGCACAGGCCATCACCTGCTCATGAGCAGTACCTACAAAAGGCAAGCTGCTGCCTATGCAACACAGGTCATAACCCATCTCTACAAAGACAGACTGTGACTACACAAACCTAAACATTTGCATTGTTGTGAGGAAACTCCTGAGCCTGTAAACTTGTAATGGAATGCAGAAGGGGAGATGCAATTATGTTAAATGAGACATTAAACACTAGGCTGCAACAAGACCTGCTGGACTCACATGCTGCTGTCCAGCACATATGGCCATTTCCGCTTGCCTTGCCTGCACTGACATGGAACACATCTCTGACCACTGAGTCACCCCAGCAAAGGTGGCTCATGTATGACTACTAATGGAGTCTCTGTTGTCCAATACTGAGTGTGTCAATGGTAGGCCAGCTAACTGTGAAGTTGTAATTATTCATATGTCACCTGTGAATGCTACTCTGATACATCTGCTTGTCTTACAAATGTAAGAGATGTACATAAGGTATGGCATACCACATGACAGGTGCAGATGTGTGTGTTGAACTGTATGTGATATGCTGAGCCCATACCTGACAACTGTCCAGAGTTTTGCAGACTGACCATATGTCTATTTCATATATGTAGTCAATGCCTCAGACAGTTGTGTATTGTCTGGCACATCACTGGCAACCCATTAAAGACTGAAGTCATAACAAATTAGCATGCATCTGATTGTTAGATGTCACATCCTGCAGAGTACACCTGTGAATGTGACACCGTCTTTGCTGGCAACTAAGTGTGTTTCAGCTAGATTCATAAAGTGACACTATTTACTGGCCTTTGCCCACCACTGATATGTGCCTTTATGCCAATGTCTTGCTCTAACAGGAGCTAGGTGTCTCACCATGAAACCCATGTCAATGCAAGCGTACCTTGTCCTGTAGGATGTTGACATTTGTGCAGTCACTGACACCTGCTTTCTAGCTGTAGAGAGCACACCAACCATGCCAGGTCACTCATCCCATCATACGTTTAGACCCCAAATGGAGCCCTGCAAAGCCACAGGAGGTTGAGTGTTGAACATTAGCATACACATACACACCTCCAGGCTGGCAAAACAGTATGATGCACAGGTGATATCCCAAGTGCAGTTAATAGTTGACAAAACACCTACTCAAATCATAGCTAGCTACAGGCTTCCAACCATGACTATGGACACCCACCAAACCTACTGGGACCTGCTGGAATCTCTCAGTATTCAATCATCTACCTTTCTCCTGGGTGACTTCAAATACCCAAACATAGTGTGCATGACCTATGCCACCTGAACATGAATGCACATAGATTCCTCAGCTTTGTCAATGGCAATGCAGTGGATCAGTTGATCAACACTCCTACGGCAGGTGGAAATCTCATTTACCTGGTCCTAACCAACATGAGTAGCCACTGTAGCCCTCCTATATTGCCATCCCCCTTAGTGATATCTGATCACATAGCCATCACTGTTTAGGTCACCATCTCCCCTGCCCCCTGTTTACAGTGTCAAACAGAAAGAACTGTACACAAATGACTATAAATCCCTTCAGAGCAGGTAGAAGTAGATGTACAGCCAATGCCCCATTTGCTGGAACTAGCAGCAGTGTCCAGCCTCACACCACAATACTATGTGGGCACCTACATAGATGTATGGACACAGCAGTACCTGACAAGACAACAACATCTCCCACAAGGTAGGGTAAACACCTGTGGTGGACAGCAGCAATACACAAATACCATAATAGGTGGAAACAATTGCTGGACGGAAGAAGGAACAGGTGCCTCATTGTAAGCAATGTCACCTTGGTCTGCACAAGCAAAAAAGGGCACAGGTGATGTACCCTAAGGCTGTCTTTAAGTGCAAATTGGACACATCCACCAAGGCAAATCACTATGCCTTCCACATGTGTCTGCAATTCCAGAGGCAACACACAAATCTGCTCCCCTATAACACCACATGCACATATGGCATATATGTAGGCAACCGGCTGCAAACAGGTGAGGTCTAAACACCACCCCCTGACCCTCCAGTGGTACACATGTGCATGTACACACCTGCCCCCTTCCCCTCATCATCAGGAAGCAGGTCCATAATGCCCTCTCAAAGGCAACACACAGAGGTCTCCATAGGCATGATACCATCCGCGGCTGCATCCCACATCAACACAGGCATGGTCTTTCAGATCCATTCCACACTGTAGTCAACCACAGCCTGAGCACCGGTGTCATCCCTTCTCTACAGAGGACAAGCCACTGTCATCCCCCTACACAAAGGCAGAGCAATCCACCAACCCAGCCAATATTATGCACATCAGCCTAACTAGCCTCCTCTGCAAGAGCATGGAAGGCAATATCAAGGACATTATGAACAGGGACATCAGCAACATCAAAATGCCTGGGCCCACACACCATGGTATTGTCAAAGGGAGATCAGGCCTGTTAAACCTGATCGACCTCTCTGCAGTGGTCAACAAACACAGGGGTGAGGGGAAGATGGTGAACAATGCCTACCTTCACCTAGCCCAATCCTCTCACACTAATCCCCAGGTAGACAGGATACATACGCCTATACAGCTATGCACCAAACTGTAGGTTACCAGATGGGTAGCTAACTGGCCCAATGATAGTACCTACTCAGTCAAAGTAGTAGAATCCACCTCTAAAAGTAGATTCATCCACAATGGTGTACCCCAAGGATTGACCTGGGGGCCTCTACTGTTTGAGATAATATGTATCTGAGGTACAGGACAAAATCAGTGGCTGTGGCTGACCAGGTGTATGGATGCAAGGGGCTGGATAGGAGGGGCAGCCCCTCAAGGTGCACCAGGCAACCCTCCATCTGGCACTGCTGGCCACCCAACTCAGAGCAGATGACACTGTACACCAAGCTGCCCACTGTCTTACATTCCCCTACTGATGTTATCTTCACCAAGAGGCACTCACCCAATTACTGACTGGTGCAAGAAGCATTACTGCAAATGGAATGCCAGGAGAGGCATCATTCCCTCCCCTGCTGTGGCAGATGTCATCCACACTAAGTGTGACAGTAATAATGTACTGAGCATGCAATCAGATGTGAAGTGACCCGTGCACTGAGGTTGGTAGCAACATGGCAGTTTCCCATCATGTGGACACCATTGTACGGAAGGCCAGCTACATGGTCCACCTCACAAATATGTGTATGTCATAGGTAAGCCATAGGTAGATGTAAAGTGAGGGCAGGCCTCTACAGTACTGAGAAGTACTTTTGTGAAAATAGAAGCCTATGCAGTTGTTAATGTACTTTTCTTCTCTCCCCCCATGTGCGTTACTAATTATTAGTCATATACCATGAGTATGTTTTTACCAAACCTATTGTTGGGACATGTGTTCCATTATTGTTCATATAATTAACTGGGTGCATGTTAACATACCTTGTTCAAATACCATTGTTGACAGCCTGTTCCTGTCATTGTTAATGGCATGCTGTTACAATGCTTACTGTTGTTCCAATTATGCATGTGTTCTGTCTGCTATGCAACTGTTTCACATCTGTTGTTTTGGGTTAATATGAACACCCATGCATCCCTTTAAAAGTAATCTTGAAATGTTTCATTCATGACTAAGCAATATATCTTGGAAAACCTCAACATACCACGTTTGGGAAGGCAGATCCCAGCAGCTCCATCTGTTCATCCTGATCTGGCCATGGCACCGGGCACCAGCACATCTGGGTCCCACCCTGGAACTACATCTTCTGCAGGCCCTGCACCACCTGGGTGTGGGCATGGAGATAAGCCCATCATCCACAGTCAGTTCTGGGGTATGGTGTACAGTGTCATCTGCTCTGAGTTGGGTGGCCAGCAGTGCCAGATGGAGGGCTGCCTGGTGCACCTTGAGGGGCTGCCCCTCCTGTCCAGCCCCCAGCACAGCAACCATCAGGGCTGTGAAGGTGCAGTTGTGACTGCCTGCAGGTGGGGATGTCAATCACACCAAATCCATATGGGGGCTCATGGGCCCCTGATTCTTAAACACCCTCCTTGTCCAAAGTGTTTACTCCCCACATGTATCATACACCACTCCTGTATGCTGTCTTGTCTGTCTCCCTACCCAACCTACCTCCCCAGATGTACCTACAATCCTTCCCCAACACCCCACTCTCACCTTAACAAAGAAAAAAAAGGGCATCTGTCCCCAAAATTATTATCTCTCAATTTATAGCTGTCCATTTCCACAGATGTCCACTGGACACATGTAATCCAGTCCAATTGGCTTAACAACACATTTCTCTTGTCCTCACCCCTCTCTCTGGGGTTTGAGTGTCCAAATTCACCTCCAAATTCCATACAAATGCACAGCTGTTGGTGTATTACCAATGGACAGCTATGGACCTTCCCTATACCTGTCCTGTACATCCCTAGCTACCTTTCATATTGTTTTTCCCTCTGCGTGCCCCTTTCTCACCACTTTCCTATAACCTCCTTTTTCTTTTCTTTTAAAGGGACTAGTGCAGGTGTAAGTGGGAGTAAGCGAGTTTGCGAGATGCTAAGTGAAGCCAAAATGGATTAAGAATCTATACGGTTAACCATATATTGGCATCGCTTAGTGTCAACCAAACCTGCAGAAACCCACTTAAAGCCACTTAAAACTGCTTTAATCACTCTGTCTCCATCAGCCACTGTTCTGCCTAGCAACAAAATAACCAGCCCTACCAAGTCTCAAACCCAGGCTCCCATACACTATAGTCAGAGCAATGTACTACTACACCATTTAAGCTGTAGGAACTTATGATGCTTTTTCAAACATATTCAGTAGAGTCATTCAACAGGAGGGAAAAAGCTCTGTGGAATCACTCAGGTTTTGTATATATACATATACAGATATATATGTATGGAGATATATATATATATATATATATATATATATATACATATATAAATATAAAAAATATATTAAAGATATATATATATATATATATATATATATATATCTATATGGGTCTACTTCATTTGATCGAAAGACCATTTGACCTAAACCCATTTCATCGAAATTTCATTTGATCGAAAACCAGTATTCAAGGCAGAAAACTGGGATTTGTCCCCCTCCCCAATGTCGTCCGACCCTGGGGTTGATATATATAGTTGGGGGGTGGGGGCCTATTTTCGTTTAAAATGTGTACTTTTTGTTTTATTTTCTTCTTTTAAATTAAACTACATGGGGGGGCTGTGCCCCCCACACACCCCCCTAACTATATATACCAACTCCAGGGTCGCACAACATTGGGGAGGGGACAAATCCCTGTTATTTGCCTTGAATACTGGTTTTCGATCAAATGAATCAAATGGGTTTACGTCAAATGATCTTTCGATCAAATGAAGTAGACCCATATATATATATATATATATATATATATATATATATATATATATATATATATGTGTGTGTGTGTGTGTGTGTGTGTATACATAACATGTAGTGCAGTCATACCTCAGAACCATACCTCTCAACCTCTTAGTGCAAGACATCTGGGCAAAGGCTGTCAAAATGGGGGAACAATGGGGCAAACGTAGGGACGTACTTTAAATACTGGCATTAGAAATGTAGACAGTTGCAAGAGTATCAGGATTTGTTTCAGCTTACATTTTCAGAAGGATATGAGGTCTGACACTGAAATGTATGTCATCATTTACTGACAGAAATCCTCAGATCTTCACAGTGATTTACCAGAGAAATACGAATAATTTGTGGAACAGACCAAAAATATGAGCAATAAACCTGGACATTCTGAAACAATCCAGCCAGTTGACAGGAATGATCAGAACCTCTCAGTCCAATGACTTTGGACCAAGGCTGATGAAGTGGGGAGAGAAAGCCATGAACATAGGGACATATCTGAAATACTTGAGTAGATAAGCTGAGACAGTTGCTGCAGTAACACTGTTTGTTCTAACATATATTGACTGAAATAGCACAAGTCCAAAACTCAATTACTTATCATTAGTTACTGACTTAAATCCTCACATCATCCCACTGACTTGTCACAAATACACAACAGTTATGGGGACCAGACCAAGGATATGAGCCAGACAACTGGACATCCTACGAATATCTGGACATAACATGACATTCGGGAAACCACACTGAGCTGCTAAGCATGTCACCAACCACTATCCAAACTACAGTCAGACTGACACAACACTACCCCAAATCAGCTATGGGGAATTACACATACATTTGCAAATATATCAGGCACTACAGGGATGTAACAGTATTGAAAAACAGACACCAGTGTGAAAGTCCATACCCACAACCAATTTCACCACAGTCACAGTGACATACTGGTAATCTAAATGAACAGTACAGTATAAGGATTGTGTGAACAAAAATATAATGTTTGCCACTCACACACTGACCCTACATATACAGGCCCAATTCACAGTGTAGTAGGAATCCTGAGGTGGTATGGGACATGTCCCAGTCTGCCCCTACAAACATATACAGCCGATAGACCATCAGGAACTGGAGCCGCATGCACAGTCAAATAGAAAAGGAGCCATGGTACATACATCTACCCCACACACAGCCCAACTAACATCTACACACTATACTGCTACACAATTCTGACAGTCTGTTAACAATTTCCAGACATACTACAGACCTCTCAACTGTGCAGATTTCCACAGAATATCCAGGCTTTGTCCTCATATTTATGACCTCTACCTCATAACATTTCTGGCAATCTGCTACCTCACCGGGATGATATCAGGAATAAAGGCACTAAATAATGATATACCATACCTATCAACCTCTTACTGCGTGACATCTGGACAAAGCCTGACATAACTGGGGACAGAGGCCCAAAAACAGGGGCATATTTGAAATATTGCTGAACGTTGCTGGTGTTACAGGGTTTATTGTAATATAAACCTCAGCACTGAAATAAATAGGACATGCTGGAGGGACAGATTCATAACCCAGAGGCTCCCTTCACTCTGGAATAAAATCCCAGTCCAGGTTAGGCAGAGTCCCTCATTGACTCTCTTCAAGAGGAATCTTGATGAGTGGATGGGAGATCGTAGGTTTACCCCGGGTATCACTTCTGTGTCACTGTTAGACAGAGGCACAGTATACTAACCTCAAAAAAGGGCATAGCAAAATAAATTTAAAATGGGTGGTGAAAGCCAAACACATTCTGGCTAGGCTTATAAATGCCCTAGGGCAGACAGCCTAGTATGAACCTATGAACCTATGAACCTATATCTTTTCTGAGGGATATGAAGTCAGAAACACAAATGGATGTTAGCATTTACTGACTGCAATCCCCAGAATATGCTACTGTGCTACTGATTTGGCAAGGACAAAAACCATCTGAGGAACAGACCAAAAATATGAGCCACACATCTAGACATTCAGCAAAACTCTGTAGAGTTGAGAGGTATGTTCTGTAGGAGTTGCCACTGTGCTACACAGGTGAACAGCTATAATGTGTACATGGGTGCAGTGTGTGCTAGGTGAAAGCCCATCACCTACTAACACAACTCACGTATCTCAGAGGTTTATATTAGTAGTAACATTAAGTGGAAATGGCTGCACTGTATGATGTTGAGGGCCTGTCCAGTGTGTGTATGTTGTGGTCTGACTGTGCATCATGAATGTCACCAGTTTGCTATTGTGAGGTCTGTGTAATGCCTTTGTGCCACCTTACCTGTATGTGTCTGTGTGTGTGTCCTTGTGTGCATGTGTGTGTGTGTGTGTGTGTGTGTGTGTGTGTGTGTGTGTGTGTGTGTGTGTGTGTGTGTGTGTGTGTGTGTGTGTGTGTGTGTGTGTGTGTGCGCGCATGTGTGTACCAGCAAACCTTAGAGTACAGGTATTAACTTACATATGTTGTCCTCCCCTCACAGGTGGACATAGTGGCCGTGGCCCCTCCTGCTCAGAATCTGATGTCAGTGTCTCTGCAGACTCTGACCATGATGGTGGTCCTAGTGAGGCACACATGGGGTTGTCAGGGGCTGAATCTGTGCCTTCTGATGGCATCTCACAGTCATCCACAATCTCACCACACACAGTCACAATGCCCACACATACCCCATCCCCAGCAGCCACAGATAATGGACAGTTGGTGGGTGGTGACATGGAACAAGCTAGTCTGGTGACTATGGTAAGTGTGAGTGTAGACACTAGCCATAGCCAGAGTGCAAGCGAGATCCCACACAGGTGGGTGGACAGGGGTGCTCGAAGGAGGACTGCTACCCATTGAGCCGCTGTCACAAGTGCCACAGCAGGTGTCACTAGAAGCATGTTTTGGGCTGTCATGGATGCACAGCCATGTAGTGAACACAAATACTCAGGGTCTTGGATGCAACTCATTCTGGCTTACGTGACGACATATGTGACCTTGTTGAGGCCACATGTCAAAATACTGAGGTCATGAATAGATGGTGGGGTGAGATTTTGGCAATCCTCGACCATGGAATGTCTGTGTTGCAGTGTGTGGTGGGAGATGGGCATCAGCCACATGGACATAGGTCAGCACCAACATCAGCTGAGAGTATACGTGGCCATGCACCTTTGCACTCCCATATTGGCTGTCCCACCTGTAGTAACGAAGGGTGGGTGCTGTCAACACCACAATGGAGCAGGCCATGGGCACGTGGCCTTGGCTGGTCCCATCAGGGACACAGATCCAGCAGATAGCAGTCACCATCAGGGAGTAGTACTGCATCTGGTCTTGGGCCTGGTGGTGCCAGTGAGACCCCTGGCAGGACCAGTTCATGTGTCCATGGCCAGAGATGGTGAACTGTATACCCTGCCAAGTATGGTCCACAGCTGACCAACATACCTCTGAGTAGGGCAGCCACATGGCATGACTGTGTGCATACAAACATACACACATCATCATCACAGCCAGGTCACCTCCAAATAACACACACACCACCTCTGCATGGCCTATTCATAGAACACAGCTCCAAACACACACACATGGTGTCAACCATATGGCCCAGTCTAGGCCTCTGACAAACCCACACAACACCTGTTCATATGAGGATACCTCTGCCACATCCCTGTCATCCATACCCTTGATGCAGGGAAATGCTAAGATGGTTCTGATGAACAGGGTGAATTAAGTACAGCATAGCTATGCAATGCTGTGTAAGGTGCTATCAGCTGGCATTTGTAATGGGTGCACTTCAGAGTGTGTGTACCTTTTCAGCCATGATGCATTATTGGTGTTAGTAATGCTGACTGAATGTAGTCTCACATGCTGTATTCTGTTAGTGTTCTAGGTGACACCACCCATGTATATACAAGTGTCCCATACAGTATAGTCACACCCCTTCCTAATGTAATGAAAGCACATAGAGGGATGTCATGTAAAGTAAATTATATACACTGACTAAATGAAGTCATTATTCTGATATTTTCTAAAAATGAAAAGTGAGCAATGGCTAGCAATGCTCAGCTATGGTTACCAGGTTTAAGCATCGCTTAGACATGAATGCTAAGCAGCAAGTAGCTCAGCTAAGCGGATTTGCACACTAAGCAGTGCTCAGCAATTTAAGCACTGTTCAACTCAGCTTAGTGGATTTGCGCACTGCTTAGTGGAGCTTAACATGTTCAAAATGGTCCAGTGATGGCAAAGGATGGGAATATCTCATTTAAATGGTGCAGGCAGGAATAGAGCCAGAATCTGTTATAGTTCATCTGTTCAGGTACTATGGCTGGTGTAGGTGAAGGAGCGTGCTTTCGGGCGCAGCGCTGTAGCATTCAGGAGTCCAGGGTCATGGCTGGACTCCTTGTAGAAAACCATGAGGAGAGACTGCTGCAGGGCCAGTACCAGGACTCACAATACAAAGCAGAGGCCTAGGATCGTCTACTGGCATCCCCCAGACTGGTAAGCAGGTACGGCACCATTATGCTGACTTACAGTGGAGGAAGGGGGTACACTTGGCCCAGTGGATCCAAGATGCAAGGGCACGGAATGCTCCAGTAGTGAGTAAGTATCACTATCAAGTAATTTGTAGCAAATACTAGCCTGAGAATGGGATAGACAGGTCTGCATAATGTTTGTTTTTTTCCCCTGCAGCTGCAGCAGAGAGGGCTAGTAACACAAACGCCCATGCCAATAGACTGCTGAGGCTGAGCCGACAGGCTGGTGAGTGCAAATCTATTTTGCAGTGTATTGTTCAAATAGCTAAGAAGGAGTAGACTGCTTACTTCTAGTAGGTAAATTGTTACTGTGTGAACTGAAGAAATAAAAAAGTTTGACTGACTAATAGCAATATGCAATAAAGATCCCTGCAAAAAACTGTTGTGTTTATTCTGGTATGTTAAAGCAAACGAATGAGCTGTAGAAAGCACAAGTCCAAGGCTGGCAATAAAAAATGTCTCGATGGGATTTGGATTTTCTGAGGTGCAGCATGTCCATTAATTCCGGGTTGGACATGGCTTTATACGTCAGGCACAGATCGCCTCTGAGCAGGTGGTATGCCACTGAGTAGAGCTGGAGTTTCTTTAACCAGGCAGCATATGGCATCTGTTTGAGCCCTTTGATCCTCTTGGTGAGGTACTTTTGGGGTCTTTCCAGTTGCTGCAGGTGTCTGGTAAGGTACATCCCAAAAGGGGCATTGCACTCAATTATGGGCCTGATGAGGGATGAGTAAAGAGGCACGATGACCTCCCCTGATCTAGATGTGAATCCCTTCATGATTAGGTGGGCTATATAAAATGTTTTTCTAACCACTTTGGCCACGTGGTTGTCAAATGAGAGATTGCTATCAACTTGGGTCCCCAGGTCCCTAATTACTTCTTCTGTACTTAATGGATTACCACCTATGTGGTAATTTGTGGGCACTTTGTTTTTACCAAAGGGGATGACTATACACTTTTTGGCATTTAGCTTGAGGCCATGGCTCTGGCACCAGTTGTCTGTTTCTATAAGGCCCTTTTGGAGGATGCTTGTGTTGGCTGGAGAGTCGATTGTGGCACCCAGTTTGCAGTCATCTGCAAACTTGGTCAGCCACAGTCCTTCTGTGTTGGCCTGTACCTCCAAGAAATATATACAGAACAAGAGAGGTCCCAGGACTGAGCCTTGTGGGACGCCACTTGCAACTGGTTTGGAGTCTGACATGGCTCCAGCAATTCTAACCATGTGGGTTCTGTCCTTGAGCCAGTTTGCGACCCATCTAGTGACATAGGGGTTTATATTTAAGCTGGTGAGCTTATCTATAATGCCCAAGTGGGGTATTGTATCAAAGGCTTTTGTGAGGTCCATATAGGCTGTGTGGACCACCTTCCCCTTGACAATGGCCTTGGTGACTGTTTCAAAGAAATCAACCAGGTTTAAGAGGCAGGATCTGCCCTTAACAAAGCCAAACTGGGTAGGATCCAGTGTCTGTAGGTCCCCAATATCTTTATATATGAGGTCCATGATGATCCTTTCCATAGCTTTGCAGACCAAGCTAGTCAGGCTTATGGGGCGATAGTTTCCAGGATCCATTGAGGCACCACCTTTGTGGAGAGGGACCACTGTTGCTGTACGCCACTCTTTGGGTACATATCCTTTAGTAAGGCTGAGATTGAACAGTAGTTTTATTTTTGGGTTTAGCTCTTCTTGGAGTTCATGTAGGACGCAGCCCGGGACACCGTCTGGTCCCATTGATGCTGTGTTTTTTGCTTTGGAGAGGGCAGCTCTTACATGAGCATCTGAGATGTCAGGGGGGCAGCACTCTGCTGGGATAGATATTTGCCCTTTTGGTGGGGATGGGGGGAGAAGTTTGCGCTGAACCTGTCAGTTAGGATGTTGGCAATGTCTGTGGGTTCGGTGTATTTTTTGTCATTTTGGACTAATTCTGAGCATATCTGGGAATTCCCACCCAGGTTCCTAACATAACTAAAGAAAGCCTTGTGATTATCCTTAGTGTCCTGTGCAATTTTTCTCTCGAAGCTGGCCTTAGACGATTTTATGAGTGCCCGTAGTTTTTTGCTAATACTGATCAGAGATGCCTTCCCTTTTTGGGATTTTGCTCTGTCATGTAGTAGCTTCCTCCTTCTATTGTATAGTCTGTTTATGGCTGGGCTCCACCAGACAGGACATCTGCCTTTGGAGGATTGGGTCTTGGTTTTATTTGGGATTGCATGATCCATGCATTCCTGAAGGTGTTCATAGAATGCGTTTATAAAGGATTCTGCAGTCTGGGCCATATTTTCCACAGGCCCGGGGGCTTTGAAGGATTCCACCTCGGTTTTGAGGAGTGTGAAATTTGCTTTAGAGAAGTTTTTCACTGTGGTTTTCAGGGCAGGGGGTGGAATCAGGATGTGAATATCCAGTGAGATTAGTTTATGGTCTGATCTTACCAGTGAGGGATACACTTCTGGTCTGGAGCATAGAGTCCCCATGTTGGTGATGATCAGGTCCAGTATGTTTTCCCCTCTTGCGGGAGTGGTAACAAGTTGTTCCATAGCATTTCAGTTTATAAATTCTAGGAACTTTTGGGCTAGGCTGTTGGAGCTAGAGTAATGTTCCCAGTCTATGTTAGTAGTAGTTGAAGTCGCCCAGTATAATGGTGTTTGGAGAGACCTTCATATTTCAAGTGTTCTCAGGAAGTCCAAGTGGGATTCCTGGGTTTGGGAGGGTGGTCTGTAGCAGGCTATAAACTGGAAGGCAGTTTTACCCACTGTTAGTTGCACATGGATAGTCTCTGATGCTTCGTGCTGTGCCACCAACCTGGAAGTGTGGGTATCTTTGACGAATATTGATACTCCCCCTCCTTTTGTGGTTCGGTCCAAGTTTTGGGGCCGAAAAGCATGGTATGAGGTATAACCTGGTAGTGCTGGGGTGCTCTCGGGAGCCTTGAACCAGGTTTCTGTTACTGCACAGATATCGATGTTCTCCATGCTAAGGAGAGTTTCGAGTGCGTGCATCTTGAGGTTTAGACTTCTGGCGTTGAGTAGCATTACTCTTAGTTTCTTATCCTTGTGATACCTATGGAGGTGGGTTTGTCTTTTGAGCCTTGCCTAAAAAAGGCACTATGGGGGTAGCAAGAGCCTTTGCCAATATCCGAAAGCCAGGGGTGACAGGTGCAAGCCGTCCCTAGAGAAGCATCGTGGCTTGTCGAGCATGTCATCCCAGGCTAACAGGCATTGGATCCCCTTTGAATGACACCAATACTTAAGCCAATTGTTGAAATTGATCATCTTGTCTTCATATTGTGGCATCATTTTTGGTGAGGGTAAGATGCTACTCAAGGTCAGGGTCATACCGGCCTGGGCTACATGCTCAGAGAGCTTCTCTATGTCTCTTTTCATGTAGTCCAGGGAGGTACGTCTCAGGTCATTCACACCAGCATGGACAATGACTGAGTCATATTTGTACTTGCCTTGGAGTGACCTGAGTGCTTGTGTTATGTGGTGGATCCTAGTGCCCATTAGGCGGCTCACCGTGACCTTCTCCTTGTTCAGCCTGGTGAGCGGGACGTCAGTGTGCCTGACGATAGAGTCACCTATTACAAGTGTATCAGGAGTGTTGTTTAGCCTTAAGGGCTGTGACTTTTCGGCACACTGGCTTTGTGAGCTATGTGTTGCACGTGTTTTGTTTTGGGGTAGCGGTTGCTTGGGTGTCTGCTTTGGAGGTCTCTGCTGCTTAGGCAGATTTTTATTTAGAGCCTCCGAGTATGTTTTTGTGTGTTTATGTGTTTGGTTTGCTGTCATGGTAGGTCTATGTGAGGCTGGAATTGTAGTGAGTGTGGTTTCCTTCTCCTCCTGACTGGTTTCGCCAGTACTGAGTTGAGAGAGCTTAGCCTCCAGTATGGCTATATGGTTTCATCTCTCACAAGTGTTGGAATTTGTTGGGAGGAGGAGAGGGTTGTCTGTGTACATGAGGCAGTTGTAACATTGCCTCAAGATTCCCAGATTCACCAGCTGGACCGGAGAGGAGATTGACAACTGACCTTTGGACATGCTAGAATAGTATTGGGAATTCCTTTATAACTGAAAAAAGGGCCAATGGGGAACAAGGTACTCAAGGGGAGTTTGTGAGGGTGTAGTGCTTTTCATTTTTTAGTGCTGACTTATATAATTGCTTTAGTGAGCAAGTGCCAGGTAACTTAAATACAATGTGTTACAGGTAACTTAAATACAAAAATGACAAACAGTAACTTTCTTTCAAGTGAAACAAGGAAATAAGTACAGTAAGCAGTGCAGATATCACTAGGGATCCACAGAAGTGCTGAAAAGCCGTGTTTTAGGTGGAATTAGCGTTTCAAGGAAATAACAAGCAAACAAGCAACAAGCATACAAACAAAGCTAGATTCAGCAGGCCTGGATCTAGTCTATGCTACAGCAAACAAGGTGTACCAATTTCAGTAAGAAACAGTTCAAATAAAAAATAACTGGCCTGAAACCCAAGTGCTTAAACCAGAATTAATACACTTTTAGAATAACAGACACTGAGCCCTCAATCAGCAGTTCCCAACTTAGAAGGATGTAAGCTACCTGTTCTGCCACTACAGTGCAGACCACAAACCTTCTTAATGTAAAACAACTGGCCTGAAGCCCAAGTGCTTAAACCAGAATTAATACACTTTTAGAATAACAGACACTGAGCCCTCAATCAGCAGTTCCCAACTTAGAAGGATGTAAGCTACCTGTCCTGCCACCACAGTGCAGGCCACAAACCTTCCTAATGTAAAACAACTGGTCTGAAGCCCAAGTGCTTAATCCAAAAGACTTAGAATGATAGCTACACTTTAATCAAGTTACTACCAAGCAGTAATAAATAGAACTTAATACTTTAAAGAATGCCTGGATTAGTGCTCAAGTTATACAAACAAAGCTAGATTCAGCAGGCCTGGATCTAGTCTATGTTACAGCAAACAAGGTGTACCAATTTCAGTAAGAAGCAGTTCAAATATGCAGGCACTATAAGCCTTTAACCAGAAATTCCCAGCTCAGAAGGGCAGAGTCCAGCCTCTCCTCCCACAAGAGTGCAGACCACAAACCCTTTTAATGTAAAATAACTGGCCTGAAGTCCAAGTGCTTAAACCAGAATTAATACACTTTTAAAATAACAGACACTGAGCCCTCAATCAGCAGTTCCCAACTTAGAAGGATGTAAGCTACCTGTTCTGCCACTACAGTGCAGACCACAAACCTTCATGCATTTATCGCATGCGCCACAAAGTTTAGAGGGTGAGGAGTGTCCCAAGGTAATTCCAAGGTGAACAACATCACCAGGCCTTGTAAAGTATGGCAATGGGTGATTTACTGGGTGAGAATGGACCCAAAATACTTGAACCTACAGTTATACACACTTACACGCACAAATACACTCATACACACATTTGCCAGGACTCAGATTAGCAGCCCTGCCTATCTTGTTAGTCAGTCCATACTGTTACATAGTTCCTTCATGCGGCACAGGGCTTATTGGGCTGAAGAGTGTCAACAGATACCTCTGTTGATGAAAACAGTGGGCCTTGTAAAGTGGACTTTGGGACATGTACTGGGAGTACCATGGCCTAAAAATGTAAACTCACCCCCCAATGGATATAGTTCTCCCTCAAACACATACACAGCATACAGTTCTTGCACACACACACACACACACACACACACACACACACACACACACACACACACACACACACACACATTTGCCAGGACTGAGATTAGAACCCCTATCTATCTAACTAGTGCTAACACAGTGTTATGCATTTATCACACACGCCACGGAGCTTATAGTGTGAAGAGTGTTCCACAGTTCTTCTAAGGTGAACAGCATCACCAGCCCTTGTAAAAATATGGTAATGAGCAGTGTACTGGGAGAGTGGGGCCTCAAAATGCTGTATCCTAAAAATATACACACTTACCAGGACTCAGATTAGAACCACTACCTATGTAGTCATTGGTACTATAGAATTATGCAGTTACTGCATGCACCATGGAACTTATAGGATGAAGATTGTCACAAGGGACCTATATAGTGAATAACATCACCAACCCTTGTAAAGAATGGCAATGGTAGATGTACTGGGTGAGAAGGGCCTCAAACTACTTTCATCCGCATGTTTACACACTCACAAACACTTTTATGCACACTAATGCACGCACACATGTTTGCCAGTACTGAGATCCATAGGTTCATAGGTTCATAGGTGTGAACTAGACAAATGGCCATGAAGCCTTTACAAGCCTAGCCCATGAGATTACCCTGGCATCATGCCACCTGATGATAGTCCCCAGTGTGTCTAATGAATATAGCCACTGGAGTGATCCCTGGGGTGGGATTTCTATTCCCCATCCACTCATCCAGATTTACCTTGAAGAGGTTGCATTCCCTTAACATTGTAGTTTTCTAGCACATTTGTTGCAAATCACTCAGGGTTGCAGTCAGGGAATAATAACAAAACATTAGAGTTTCAGACTTCACACCCTTCATGACATCCATGCTACTATGCACTCCTTCTGTTATTCTATCAACTTTCTAACATTATGAGAGCAATATTTCAAATGTGTCCCTATAGTTGGGCCTTTATCCTATCATTATGTATGGCTTTGTCCTGATTTCTTCCTCTATGAGGTTGGAAGGTATGTTACTAGCATTTAGCGGCATGGCCTTACATTTGCATTTTGTTGACTGTGTTATGTTGGTAGTATGGATCCCATGACGTTCCCTACAAAGGCACTATGGGTGATGCATGGGCCTTTGCCAGAGGCCAGTGAGACTGATGCAGGCCATCAGTAGTAAGGCAGTGCATTCTGTCATGCATATGTTCCCAGGATGCCAGGAAGTGGACCCCCCAGGGTGACAATGGTAAGTGACACAATGCACTGCTGTTCTACTAGGCACCATACCTCTCTACGTGTGTGAGCCAGACATCTGGACAAAGCCATGAGTAATTGGGTGACAAAGGCCTACATATACGGACCATTGTAACTATTGGCCTTACAAACCTAGAAGGGTGATACAATAACAGAATTTGCATTAGTATGCATTTTTCTACAGGGTATGAAGTCTGAGACACTGCAATCCATCATTATTTTCTGACTTTAGACTTTCAGATAGCCACTATTTCGGAATAAAGACACCACAAATATGATGCAAACCTGTGTACATTCTGCAAAAGGCCTGTACAGTTGTGAGGTATGGTAGGCACTATGTAGGTTACTCCAACCTGTGTACTGTTCATATATGTGGCTCCCTGTATGTGACCTGTCCAGCTTCCAGGCAGTAATGGATATTGACATCTGGACAGTATGTACAACTTCCACCATAAGTGTAGCTGACATGCCTAATAGTTGCCACTCCATTTCATGGAATATGGCCCTGTCTACCACAGTACTGTACCTAGGCCACTAGGACACAATAGCCATGAGAAATTGCTGGCCACATCCTGACAGTATTCCCCACACATATGCGTTGCTCATTGACCCCTGCATATTGTGGACATGCAACAAGTCATCATGTTGATTGGGACAGCCCTGGCAATGTGTGCTCTGCTGCTATTACCCTACAAACTTACATATTACTGCATTTCTATGGGAATATGGGTGTAGGGGGGGGCACATCTGTCAACAGTACATATTTGCACAGACTGTGCTGATGTTGGTTTTACATTTTGGTTCCATTTAACATAGTATTGTGCCCTCTCTTGGAGAATAGAGGTATATCACTAGAGTCCACAGGTTAGATTGTAATGCTATACAATTGAGTTTCAGACTTTTTACCCTTCAGAGCCTTAGTGCAAATGCAAGGCCTGATGTGATATCACTGTGTAAGTCTGTAGGGGGGGTATTCCATCTTTGTCGCCATTTGTGAGCCTTTGCCAGACATTCCTTTATGGTTTTCTATGGCTGACTTGCTGTGTGAGTCTGAGGGGTGAGTATGGGATACCCACAGTGACATCCATGCATGTGACCTATGACCCCCCCTTAGTTGGCCCCTCACATATACTGCACCAGGATTTGTCACCTTAAATAATACTGCATAGTGTGGGGAAGCCAGCATTGTGCAGATATTTCCTGGTGTCCCACATAGCTGACAGTTGTCTGCTGCTATCCCAGTAGGCCACCCCATTCCCTTGCATGCATGCAGCATTACCATAGATATGCTACCAAAACATACTAATCTATTCATTTATTGTTAAGAAGACTGAATTACCTTGTGCCTGTGGCAGTTGTGAAGATGGTGCTTGAGGGCCGCCTATGTTGGATGCACACAGTACACTGCCTATACATGGTAAGTTACAGGTAACATGATCTGTGTGTCATCCATTTTACTGTGTGTGCGAGTCAGAGAGAGGTGCTAGTCCTTGGGTTTCTACAGTGTCAGTGTGTGTGCTATGCATTGCCTCTTTGCCAAGGCCTGGGCATACTGGGCATGCCTCCATCTGCCTACAGGAGCAGGCTCAAGGGGTTCCTCCTCTGAGTCCCTCTATGCCTGTGGGGACCTTGGCAATGGTGGGGAGCTGTGTGGCCCTTCCCTGTGCTGTTCCTGTAGCAGCTGTTTCTGCAGGATCATATTGTGTAACATGGCACATACTATGAACATGTGTGCACATGTGGCTGGAGAGTACTGCAACACTCCATCAGATATGTCAAGGCAGCGGAGCCATGAATTGAGCATCCCAAACACATTCTCTATAATGATCCTGGTTTGTGCATGTGCCTCATTATGGCATTTTTGAGTGGGTGTGTGTGCATTTCTGATAGGTGCCATCATCCACGGCTCCAATGCATAGCTAGCATCCCCCACCAAATGGGCATATGAGATGTCCCTACTGGCAAATGCCTGGTACAGCTGTGATGAATGCCAGATGTGGGAGTCATGATAGCTTCCAGGGCTGCTAGAACACACATTCATGATAATGCCCTGGGCATTGCACACCATCTGGCAGTTGATGGAGGGGAAGCCCTTGTGGTTTATGTAGACCCCACCCTGTTCACAGGTTGGTGGTCTGATGTGGATGTGTGTGCAGCTTATCGCACCCAGTACCTCCGGGTATTCTGCTACATGGTGGAAGAGATGCATATTGCTGGGCCTCTCCTCACAGGTTTTGGGGAAGAAAATTTGCTCACTAACATGTGGTAGGATGGCATCTAGGAACTGGTGGAGTAACCTGGATGTGGATGCCTGTTTGACTCCCATGATGTTCCCAGTAGGTCTTTGGGAAGGACCTGTAGCTAGTATTCGTAAGGCTACACATACCTTGGTACCCACTGGGATGGGTTCCCCTCTGTTGGCTCTGGGTCTGAGGTGAGACCGGCATAGCTTGATGATTTGCTAAAGTATGCCTCTGTCCACCCTGTAGTGCTCTACTATCTCCAGATCATGTAGCCCCTGGTAAGTTACCCTGGGTCTGAACACTCATCTCCTCCTCCTCGGTCTGTGGCAGTTGTCAGCATTATCCTCATCACCGTCCTCAGCCTCTAGCACATACTGATGGATCAAAGCAATGGCAGCCCCTGACATTTTTTTGGTTAAAATTCCCCTGCATGTGTACACCAATGGTGCAGAGTTTGTGGGAAAAAACAGACTGTAAGGTGTTTTCATAGTTTATACTGTTGTGCTGCAGATGCTGCCTGTATGATTGGCTGACTATGATGCATTCCACCTGCCAGCTATCTTATTTGTACTTGATTGTTTTTATTCTATTTCCATTTTCTTTCTTTTTTTCCCTTCCCATTTCCACCCCTTTTAAGCCCCGAGGCACGCAGCGCAAACCCGGTGCCCAAATGTAAACAGTCCTGCTATTTCTGTTTTTTTTTTTTGTTTGTTTTAGACCCAGTGCAGGCTGTGCAAACCCATTTAGCTAAGGAAAACAATGAGGAATGGCCCTCCCCTGGACACAAACACACTCTTCATTTCAAGGAATAAGTCAATACAGCCTGTGACACACACCCTTGCTTAGCTGTGCTTAGCTAAGCTTATCTGCGAGCCGTGGAGCTTCAGTTTGCTTACACCAAGCATGATGCACCTGCTTTTCATGTCTGCTGCTCCTTCTGGTTGCACCACTGCCTTATAGCTCCTACACGGTTAGGTGCAGTTTGGCACTTGTCTTCTTTTTGTGATTCAGTAAATTTCCCTCATTAGCATACCTCACTGCCTTAGTCCCTAGTTACAGCACTACCCCAGAGCCTTTCCTCTTAGCTAACCACTGTTCCTTGCTATTGTTTTGACTTTGCATGCCATAGACTATAATGGCAAAATGCAGATTTCACTTAAAATTGCCTTTCTACATTTTTTTTATTTTCGACACTATCCCGTTTGCGTGCCGATGCCCTATGCTTAAATGGCCGAGATTGGCCAAAAAAAAAAAAACTTTTATTTTTAGAATTTTGCAATACTTTTCCATGCCAGTGGCCATATATTTGGCCATTGACATGCCTAAGGATTAGAATACATGCTTTAGTTTGAGCTGTCATGCCTCCATTTTGATTTTTGCAGAAATGTATTCGGCTAGTAGCCAAATACATTTCTGCATGCTACACTATTCTGCCACAGGTGCCTGCCTGCTTATTGGATCACTAATTGACATTATTTGCATGGTTTTCAACAGAAAATGAGGTCATTAGCATAATCCAGTCATGTCCATGGCAGAATAGTGTTATCAGGCTTGTGCACGTCCCCAGGCTTGTTTACTGGATTGCTTGGCAGCCATATTCCATGCAGGGTTGGCTACACTATTCCTGCACCAAAAAAACATTTATTGAATCCCGGGGTATGTGTATACACTGTAATGTATTTTATTATTGACAATGGTTCAACCTGCTATAACCAGACATTAATCTAGGTAAGCCATGTATTACATACAGCAAAATAAAATCAAGAATATACTTCTTAGATGTAAACAGCCATAGCATCAGAGTATTCTAAATCAACTTTTCATATCTAGAGTATTTATAATAGGTCTATAGCAGAACATTCCACTGGGAAACATCACACTTTAAGACAGAGAATCTGCTAGGTCTGCAATGCACATCACTAACTTTAAAAGAAATAGTGAATACACCCTCACTTCTAGGTCTGAACCCCAACACCCACACATCTCTAAACATACTAAATCTGACATCATGTAGTAAAGTGAAATATTTTGCCAAACACAGTTCTGCAATCTCAATGACTTCAAGAGCAATACTTTAAATATGGGAGTTGTTTAAAAAGGGCTATAAAAATTCATGTTTAACTGGTGTGATAATACCTATGTATCCTTCCTTAGTCACTCTAATTTTCATCAATCTTGTTACATCCTTTCAAAGATTCAGGTAAGCAGCATTATGGATTTTATATTGAGTTAGCTCATCCTGTACAATATCCTGTAGATCTGAAAAATCCATAAACCACTCAGGAAAGGACATTTACAATGAAGACAGTTGAGCATATTCCATTTAAACATTTTCACAATCCTAACTTTGTAACGAAACACCTAGCTGCTTTCCTACATATGTTAATCTAAACAAAAGACTTCTGTTTCTGAGACAGATTTGCATGTTTATTTGTTGTACCTAGAAAGATCTGAGAAAATCATAATGTCTTAGCACAGTGAGTTACATCCATAATTTGCTACCAAAACTAGATTTTTCAGCTAGCTATTAAATTATCTTTAACCTTTTGTCTTCCTTTCAAGTAAAAAAATCCTTTGCTGAGTTGTATTAGCATTGCATTTCTACTATTTTTGTCCACTATATCCAAATAAACAACTATTTAATCCCTAAATTAAAATTTTGGCCATTTTTTTATTTTGTTATTTATATTGTTCTTACTCTGGCTGTAATAGACTGAACTACTTAATCAAGATTGTCTAAATCATTCCACCTCGCTGGCCTTGTTCAAGAGAAATCTTGACCAATGGATGGGAGATCGCAGATATACCCCAGGGATTACCTCAGTGTCACTGCTCAACAGAGGCACAGCAAAATAATGGGTATAGTTCCCCATACTAAAGGGGTGGCGTAAGCCACAAAACTATGGGCTAGGCTTGTAAATGCCCTCGGGCAGATAGCCTAGTATGAACCTATGAACCTATATGTATAGTTATTGTTAAATTATTTAAGAGGTCACACAAGGAATGAAACTGGATCCTTAATTCAAATATTCTGTCTCATTTGCATAGTTCTCATTTTATAAATCAGAGATTGGATACCTTCATCACAGATATTGAAACTATCCCTCTGAATTTAGATAGATTCTATGCCTCACTTAAAACAGAATTCAAGGGATATTTTATTTCCAAATTTTAACTTCTTAAAAAAATAAAATAAATAAAATATGCAAAATAGTCAACCTAATTAACTCATTAAGGAGCCTAGAAACTATTCCCTAGCTCCATTATGGCCAAGAAGTTTGACCTTAAATTAAAATGTTGTAATTGGCATGAAATATACTTTTTGGTTTATAGGGATATATATATACTAGGCTAATGACCAGTGGGGCCTTTATAAGCCTAGCCATGCAACCAAACCCAGTGGTGTCCCTATGTATCACATTTATTAGGAAGGGTTATGTTAGGAAGTTTCTAAAGGTTATGGGGGGGTATGTTAATTTGGGTATAGTTACTATCCATCAGACACATGGGGGCCAGATTCAGGATGAATTTCCAATTTCCCGCCCATTGCTCAAGATTATGCTTAAATACAGATAAGGATGGAAAGCCTGTTCCAGAGCATGGAGATCCTCTGGCACACATATCTGTCTCACCAACATGTCCTATTTATGTCACAAGCAGAAAATTTAAATCCTTGGATGTAATGGTTCTGATGCTGTTCATTTTGCAGATGTGCTAAAGGTCCATTAGAGCTGAATCTGAAAATGCCTTTTACGCCAGACAAAGATAACCTCTCAGCAACCTGTAAGAGATCAAGTATAGAGCTAGAGATAGAGCTTTAAGGTGATCTGCATAGGACAATGTGTTTATACCATGGATTCTGCTGGCAAGTAACCTTTGTAGCCATTCCAGCTATTGCATATGTCTATTCAGGTATATGCCAAAGTGGGCATTATACTCAATAGGTCTGATAAGGGCCAAATAAAGTGGCACTATGACTTTCTTGGACCTTAATGCCTTGCCCTTACTTATAAATTGGGAAACGAAGAAAGATTTTCTCACTACATCGACCGCATGTTGGTCAAAAGCCAAATTACTGTCTACATATGTTCTGACATCCCTGACTATTGGATCAACTTTTAGGGGTGCCCTATTGATGGAGTAATTAGCCTGGGTGGTTGTTTTCCCAAAAGGCACTTTAATGCATTTCTTGGCATTGAGTTATAATCTGTGACTTTGGCACCAGTTATTTTATTTATTTATTTATTTATTTATTTATTTATTTATTTCACATTTGTTTACCGGGATAGTTCAACTGGATATATGCCCATTTTCAGTGGAGGCCCAGGGAGAAAAGCTCCAAACAGACAACATTACATAGATAACATTTAAAAGTATAAAACAACATATACAACAAATAATAAAAACAAAGTGATTATGTACAATGGTTCATGGTGCTCAGACACAATTAAAGGCAGGAGACATTAGATAGCATACAGAGTTTGGTGAAATAGTTACCTGTACGATGTTTAGAGATTATCTTTTCAGTATTTAACTTAATCAGGGTTGGTACATGGGCAAAGCCAGTTCATTTTGAGATACTGTTTGAGGTTATTTCTGAACAGACCTATGGAGGATTGTAGGGTTATATGGTTTGGCAACGAATTCCAGGTTTTGCCAACAAAGTTGGAAAACAGGGATTCACCAACAGCATTGTTAGCTTTGTGGGTTTAGACGAGTATTGTGCTGGATGATCGCAGGGATCTCAAGTTGCTATACAGCTTAATGATATTTATAAGTGAGGGGGTATCCTCAGGGTGATACAAAATTTTGTGCACTATTAAGAGTTGATTGAATTGAATTAGACGGTGCAGTTCTAGCCACTCTAGTTGTTTCAGGTTCTGGAAGTGGTGGTTTCTGTAAGTGGAGCCAGTGGTGACTCTGGCAATATGGTTGTAGCTATGGGAGAGCTTACCTAGTTCAGATTTGTTGAGGTTTGAGAGTACCGGCGAGGCATATAGAAGAGTGGAGAGTAGGTGTGTCCGGGCGATTGCAGTCTTAGCCAGTGAGATTAAAAATGTTATGTTTCTATACAGTGATCCAAGCTTCTTATTGATGGTCTGTATGTTTTTTGTTTGTGTTAGCCCCTTTTGTAAAATATTTGTGTCAAGGGGGCAATCTATTATAGCTCCCAGTTTGCTTTCATCTGTGAACTAAGTCAACTAAACCCCTTGACATTAGTCTTTTCCTCTGAGAAGTAGATGCCAAATAGTAGCAGCCCCAGTATGTAGAGCTGCGGTACCCCACTGATGAATGGTCTCTTTGTAGAGGTGGTTTCACCAATCCTGATTTCCTAGGTCCTGTCTGAAAGCCAGCTTGCAATAGAGTGAGTTATATCTGGGTTATTCCCAGTTCGGTGAGCTTGTCAGCTATACCTGAGTCAGGTATTGTATCAAACACCTTAGTAAGGTCCAGATAGGCACAATTTTTTCTCTCATCCATTGCCTTTGTGACCTTCTGAAAGTAGTCCACAAGATTCAGTAGGCTTGAGCTTCTCTTGAGAAAGCCAAACTGAGCTTGAGTCTAGTGTCTGATTGCTTATGTCTCTGTTGATCATTTCAATGATGACTCATTCCATAGCTTTGCATATTAAACTAGTCAAATGAATGGGTCTGTAGTTTCTGGGGTCTGTTGATGGTCCAGCCTTGTGAAGTGAAATAACATTTGCACTACTCCATTATCATGGTACAAAGTCAGTTCTGAGGCTATAGTTGAAAAGTGACTCAAGTGGTCCTGACAGGTCATGTTTCATGAGTGCAAATCAAATCTCAAAGAGTGTGTATGTCAGCCTACCATATATGCTTATTTAATCTATGTACAGACTGCTACATTTTGTAAATATATCATACAATATTAATCAAAGCTAAGTACAATTGCATTGGTGTGATTTCTTATCTCTGTAACTGTGATGACCCACCACTGTCAACCAGTAATCAAGGAGCCTCAATCCTCACCACTGGAAACAGTGGGGGACATTCACTGAGAGGATAAAAGTATTTCCAGATGCAGCTCTCTGCATCAAGTGCAGTTTCCATTAAGAGCACACAGAGAACACAGTCAGTCCAGGGCTGGTTCCTCACTCTTTCTGCAGATCCCCAGTAAGTCTCCCCACTGGCACAGCTATAGAGTTGAGATCTCAGCTGAGTGACCAAGCTAAGACCTCCAGCACCATCTCTGTCCAACCAGTGGTTCATGTCCCTGCTCAAGTAGCTGACACACACACACTCTTTGAGATTTGTTTTGCACACACACACACCTGGGAAATGCTGGTACAGGTTTCCTAGCTATGTTCCCTTTTGCCCAGATTATAAGGTAGTTTCCACTGCCACCAGTCACTCCTCAACAGCTACTGTAAGGCCCTTAACAAAGGGTGACCAATTTTACTGCGTAATATTAACATTAACACAAATGGTAGTTTGACCAAGACCAAGGCTACTAGGAGTGGCCCATACAGTGTCACCAAATAAATATGCAAGTACTCTCAAAACTTAAATATCTCTATACAGATCAGCCACAGTGGAAGGTTTAAATATATTTAATAATAAATAATAAAAGAACAAGACAATACTAACTATATATATATATATATATATATATATATATATATATATATATATATATATATATATATATATATATATTCACAGTGACATCAGAGTTCAAAACCACAGGGAATATTTAAAATAACATTGCAGTATAGGCTCACACAAATAAAGGAAAACAAAATCTACACTAAGCTTTGCTATATTCTTGACTGTATCTAAGAGAGATAACTTACTTAGAGCAAGGCAGATGTGGTGAATGGTTCCTGTTGTTGTCAGGTCAAAGACAGAATGCAGAATAATCTGTCTCACTGAGACATTTCTCAAACTAATATCTAAAATATTACTGCTGAGATAGCTTGAAGAATGACATAATTTATAGTCATCTGACTTCCAATTCTCATGCAAACCCCATTGCTGAAGCTGGCAGTATTTAGCATCTACCTGTAAAAATACTCATACAAGGGCTTTTGCTCAGAACTTTGGCAGATGCTGGAAGTCATAAAACAATTGTATTCCTTCATGCTTCCAAAGTATTGATTATTTTCACCCCAGCGACAATACAAAAAGCTTCCTAGTAAGGACTTTTTATCTCTAGCTGCACTGAAAACTTAAGAGATAGCCTCTTTATGGGGTAGCTTTTATAGCATAGCCTATAAAGTGATTTAAGTTCAGATATTTTTCTTAAGTTTATTGGAACAAGGATAACCCTCTGTATTCTAGTTTCAACTTTTAAAATATATACATTTAAACAGTTACAAAAGTGCATGTACATTTCTGTTCTCTTCTAGTATGGCACATTGTGGATACATTTTAAACACAGCACTTTACAAATACCTTTTCAACACAAACATCTGTACAGAGCAGTTTGATATATACATGACATACAGTTCTAATATGTTTGTAAGACAAGCATCTTATATTAATTAGTTTGATAGTCACAAATGACATATAATTATTTACAAAATTCCAGCTAGCTGTGCTGACAGTACCTCCTTTCATCACAGTAACATCCTAGGCTGAGACAAAATGTGTTCTTTGTGATTGGTGTCCTACCATGGTTAAGAAAAATAAACTAACAGATAAATAAATAAAATATAGTTTGAAATTCCAAAAGCCATTTATCCTCTTCATGACGAATATAAAATTCTGAATCTGGTTCATAGGTTGGTACTAGGTTATACTTGATCAGTTTAAAATATCTCTGTATATCATTTGTACAAAATAAAGATAAAAATTATAATAGTAGGAACATACTTAAATCAAGTAATTCATCATAATACATTATTAACTAGGAGTACCCAGAAATCTGTGCTACCCTGAAAAGTGATGATAAAGAAATGCATGTCTCCCCAAAACTCTTCTTTCTCATAAGTTCTTCTTACAAATCCATGCTTGGAAGCCAAGCAAATTGTTGAAGCATTAGTGACTGAAACTCATTTCTGTGACCTATAGTGTGAGACTTGCTGCTGTCTTTCTCCAGAAGGAAGAAATGCAGGTAAACCAGTGGATTTCCTTTCCCTGTGATGGTGTAATTGCAGAGTTGGTATATATAAGTAGTGGGGTGTTGATGTGCAGTCCCCCATAAATATTTTTTTTTCTGTGAATATTTACACACAAATGCTGTTTACATTCAGGAAGTTTTGCTCACAAAATAGCAATCACACATGAACAAAACCTCCTACTATTTCAGGGCATGCTCATCAAGTTAAGAAAATATTCAATGCCTTCTCAAAGAAATACATTTTTCTGATGTGATGGTATATTCTTAACCAATTACTGACAATCTTAATATCCTAACTGAAGATAAAAAATATTTCATCTAAAGATTATCCCCTTCTTCTAGTACCTGTAGTAGTAAATGTCTTTGCTAAAAAAAAACATATCAGCATCTGCAATTTGTTCTTATTACTCCTTACCTAAAGAATATATTTGAAGTGGAATTTCTGCCTTGTCTACTCTTCAAATGAAAACACCCTGCACGCATCCGTACTGCATCCATTTACTCAGATTTTCTTTATGCTGAAAATTGTACTATTGCCTAAATATCTCTTACGTATACATTTCTACTTAAACTAGTTTATGATAATCAAAACTTTTATTTTTCCTATTGAGACAAACTGTATTCTAAATTGGAAGACATTAATACCCAGATTGATCTCTGGAAAAACATTGAATACAATTCCCTTTAGAAAACTTTACACACACAATATTATTGAGTATAATACTGATCTGTCCCCTTTAAAGAGCTTCATTTTACTCCTCATCTTTCACCAGCATGTTCTTCTTATAATGACCCCAAAGAAGACATCATTCATTTATCCTAGGATTGCCCATTTGTTTACAGCCAGTAGCATGGAAACAAAAAATTCGTTGACAAACACAACAGGGGGTTTGAATCTCTGGGGGGAATTGGCTAGGCTTAAAAAATGGCTGCATAAGGGCAGTTAGCCTAGTAACTTATAAAATTATAAATACAAAAGTGACAAAACTGATTCCAATTTCAAATTATAACTTTCCAGCAGTTAACAAAAATAATTTAATAGTTATAGCTGGGATAATTTCACTCGTACAATACTAAACTATAACCTGGTGCTTTACAAGAAATAAACTTTTCTAAATTTGCAGATGTTGCACTACAGTACCATATAAGCTTTCACATCAGTCTAACAAACTGTTATTGAATGAGGAACAACCTGTAAATGACTCTTTCAGATTTTATGTTAATAATAACCATCTTTATTTCAACTGTTATTGGAAACTTCCTAAACATGAAACAGCTGTTGTTTATACAGTCTATAATTTATTGTTAGTGTTGTTATTATTGTTATGTAGAATTGTTACTAGACTTATTCTTTTTATTTTTTGCTTCCCGTTAATTGCTGCCTTTGCAATTAAGCATTGTGTGAATGTATGATGTTAATACTACACTTTTAATCTTCCAAGATTCCAACCTTATACTTATGTATATTTTGTCTTGAGGTCTGAGAGAAAAAGAAACCTCTCTGACCAATGTACAAACGATTGCGAGTTTTGGAAATACCTGACACCATCCTCATTTTTCAACAGGCCAGCCATGCTCTATGACTTTTAATGACTGCTGCCTTTGCCTTCATTGTATACAGGCTCTGTCATGATTGCTATGTGGTCACCTACAATTTTGCTTTTATTTTTATCATTTTAACAGATTTAAGTTTTATTTTCACTTCTTTCTCAGTTGCAGTCTTTATTTTTTCCCCCTTCTAACTCCTCAGTTTTACATTTAAGCAAAATGATAGACAGTTCATGCCTCTGCATATATCACTGGCATTTTCAAAATGCCAGATAGGTTCGTAGGTAAGTACTAGGCTAGCTGCCCTTGTAGGCTAGTTTAAGCCTAGCACATTTCTCTTTTAAAGGTGAGAATTAAACCTTGTACCTTGCATGTATAAGGCAAGCACCTTAACCATTATACCAAACCCCCAACCCTCATAAGTAAGTACTATGCTAACTGTCCTTGTTGGCCATTTTAATCCTAGCCAATTTCTCTCAAAGGTGAGAATTAAAACTCTGTACCTTGCATTGGTGAGGTAAACACATTAACTGTTATGCCAACACCCAAACCTGACTATTTCTATAAGTAGTCTATCCCTAAGCTGATCATCTTTGATTCTACATACAGTTTATAACCAATGAATCAGCCAAATAAAAAAAAAACTCATGGTGTTCTATGTTTAAATTCAGTTGGATAAATGTCTATCATCTCCTGATCCCCTTGATTTCCTAATAAAAGACAAATAGCTTACATATGATAGGATCTTCACTGGGGTAACAGTATGCATGTATGGTTTTATTGTATTTGTCTATTTATAGGTTCATAGGTAGGTACTAGGCTATCTGCCCGAGGGCATTTATAAGCCTAGCCAGAGTGTGTCAGGTTTCGCCGCCCCATTGATTAATTAACTGAGCCTCAGTCAGGAAAAGCCAATGAAGTGATCCCAGGGGTGTATTTTCTGTTGCCCATCCACTCGTCAAGGTTTCTCTTGAAGAGTGTTAGTGAGGGGCTCTGCCTAATGTAGCTAGGAATTTTGTTCCAAAGCATGGGGAGTCTCTGTGACAGGAATCTATCCCTCCAGCATGTTCAATTTATTGTTGTGGTGAGGTTTAGCTCACTAGAGCGAGTGGCTCGCAGTGACTTGGATTTCTTTAGGTGGAGCATGTCCATCAATTCTGAGTTGGACATGGCTTTGTAAGTCAGGTAGAGATCACCTCTGAGTAAGCGATTTGCCACTGAGTACAGCCAGAGTTTTTCCAGTTGGGCTGCATAGGACATATGTTTGAGGCTAGTAATCCTCTTGGTGAGGTACTTTTGTGGTCTTTCCAGCTGTTGGAAGTGTCTTGTGAGGTACATCCCAAATGGGGCATTGTACTCTATGATGGGTCTGATGAGTGACGAGTAGAGGGGCACAATAACCTCTTTATTTCCAGATGTGAACCTTTTAGTAATTAGATGGGCTACATAGAAGAATTTCCTAACTACTCTGGCAATATGATTGTCAAAGGAGAGATTACTATCTACTTGGGTCCCCAGAACTCTTATTACCTCTTCTGCATTAAGGGGGCTGCCACCTATGTGGTAATTCATGGGTGTTTTGTTTTTCCCAAACAGGATGACTATGCATTTTTTGGCATTTAGCTTGAGACCATGACTTTGATACCAGGTGTCTGTCTCAGTAAGACCCTTTTGGAGAATGTCCGTGTCAGCCGGAGAGTCAGTTATGGCTTCCAGTTTGCAGTCATCAGCGAACTTGGTTAGCCATAGTCCTCCTGTGTTTGCCTGTACTTCTGAGAAGTATAACCGAACAGTAGGGGTCCCAGGACCGAGCCTTGTGGGATACCACTTGTGACTGGTTTAGAGTTGGACCTGGAGCCCGCTATTCTTACCGTGTGAGTTCTGTCTGTAAGCCAGTTGGCAACCCATCCTATGACGTAGGGGTTTATGTTCAAGCTGGTGAGTTTTTCTATAATTCCTGAGTGGGGAATGGTGTCAAAAGCCTTGGTGAGGTCAAGGTAGACTGTGTGAACCACCTTCCCCTCATCTATTGCCTTGGTGACTGTCTCTAAGAAGTCAACCAGGTTTAGTAGGCATGATCTGCCCTTAACAAAGCCAAACTGGGTCAGGTCAAGTGTTTGGAGGTTCCCAATGTCTTTGTTAATGAATTCCATGATGATGCGCTCCATAGCCTTGGAGACCAGGCTAGTCAGGCTTATGGGGCGATAGTTACCAGGGTCAGTTGCGGCCCCTCCTTTGTGGAGCAGAATAACCATTGCTGTGCGCCATTCTATGGGCACGTAGCCTGTGGAGAGGCTGAGGTTGAACAGTGTGTTTAGGTGGGGGGGGTTAGTTCATTCTATAGTTCATGAAAGACGCAGCCTGGGACACCATCTGGTCCAATATGTTTTCACCTCTGGTAGGGGAATTTACCAGCTGATCCAGGGAATTTGAGTTGATAAATTCCAGGAAGCGCTGGACCTGGGAGTTTGTACTTGAGTAGTTTTTCCAGTTAACAGTAGGGTAATTGAAATCGCCCAATATCAGGGTGTTTGGTAGGACCGTCATGTTTTCCAATGTCTCCAGAAAGGTGGAGTGGTGGTCCTGGGTCATGGAGGGTGATCTATAGCAGGCCACAATTTGCATTGCAGATTTGCCCGATGTTAGTTGCACATGGATGATCTCAGAGGTATCATGCTGTACCACTAACCTGGAAGTGTAGTTATCCTTGATGAATATGGATACACCCCCTCCTTTTGTGTTTCGGTCCACGTTCTGTGGCTGAAATGTTGGTATGAGTTGTAGCCCGGTAGTGCTGGGGTGCTCTGTGCAGCCTTGAACCAGGTTTCAGTTACTGCACAGATGTTGACGTTCTCCATACTGAAGAGTGCTTCGAGCGCATGCATTTTGAGATTTAAACTCCTGGCGATGAGTAGCATAACCCTCATTTTTTTATTTGTGCTGTTTATGGAGGTGGGTTTGACTTTTGAGCCTTGCCTAAAAAAGGCACTATAGGGAAAGCAAGAGCCTTGGCCAGTATTTGAAGACCTATGGGTGACAGGTGTAAGCCATCTCTTGCGAAGCAGCGAGGCTTGTCGAGCATGTTGTCCCAGGCTGACAGACACTGGATCCCCTTTGAATGACACCAGAAGCTTAGCCAATTGTTGAAATTGATCATTTTTTTCTTTATACTGTGGTATCATTCTTGGTGAGGGCAGGATGCTACTCAGGGTCAGGGTCATACCCACCTGGGCTACATGATCACAGAGCTCTTCCATGTCTCTTTTCATGTAGTTCAGGGAGGTATGTCTCAGGTCATTCACACCAACATGAACAATGACAGAGTCATATTTGTACTTGTTCTGGAGTGACCTGAGTGCTTGTGTTATGTGGCGGATTCTGGCTCCCGACAGGCAGCTAACAGTAACCTTCTCCTTGTCCAGCCTAATGAGTGAGACATCAGTGTGTCTGACTATAGAGTCGCCTATTACTAGTGTGTTAGGTATGTTATTTCACCTTAAGGGCTGTGATTGTGTGGCACACTGATTTTGTGTTTTATGTGTTGCCTGGTTTGTGACAGGAGGTGCAGGTTTTTTCGGTGTCTGCTTTGAACATCTCTGATGTTTTTATAGGTTTGTATTTAGAGCCTTTGAGTATGATTTTGTGTATTTATGTGCATTTTTTGCCCGTGCTGGTTTAGTATGTCTATTTGAGGCTGGAGGTGTGGTGCAAGTGTTAACCTTCTCCTCATGACTGCCTGTGGAGAGAGCTTAGCCTCCAATTTAGCTATATAATTGCATCTCTCGCATATGTTAATGTTTTGTGGTAGGAGGAGAAGGTTGTCTGTGTACATGAGGCAGTTGTAACATTGCCTCAGGATATCCAGGTTCACCAGCTGGACTGGAGAATATACCTGAAATTGCCCTTTGGTCATGCCTGAATAGTAGGGTAAGCTGCTTAGTCACTTGGTTGGTGAGGGGTGAATAATGAGCCTTGCCCTGCTGGTAAACCAAGTGTTGGGGTATATTAGTGCTTGCTATTAGGTCTGAGCAAGTGCTGGACTGTAGGATGCTTTTTAAGTGCTTAGGTTGAGAGTTAGACTACTTTCAAGGGAAAAACTAAAGAGGAGAATTGGTGGAGCGGGGAATAATAGCCCTAGATAACCGTAGCTGCCCGGACGTGCAAAACCGTGAGAACAAGGTTTTTACAGCAGGGAAATGAAAGAGATAGAAATTAGCCCAAAATGGCCTATAAACTACTAACTTCTGGGCTGGAACCACTCCTCCAGGGACAGATGGCTGCTCAAAGCTCCCTCTCTCACAGGTGAACAGAGAAACCTCCTTCTATTCAAGTAAGGTATGGGCAACTCAGAAACTTGTAACACAGCCCTAAATTCAGCACTAACCTGAACACTGGACTATACTAGCTTAGAAAGTGGGAAACAAGGAAAAATAATTGAAAAGATAAGGCAAAAACAGTAAAAAAAAAACACTTACAACAGCTTTAAACAACTACAAACAGTACAAAATACACTTGAAACAGCTTTTGATGACTACAAGCAATCAGAAAAGGCTTTTAAAAAAATTACCCAATTAACCAGTAAAAAAATTTCAAAACTGAGCCCTGTTCCTGTAGTCTTCAATCAGACAAGGTCTAACTGCACACTTCTGCCACTGGGGTGCAGGGGAACCTTCTCCAAAAAAGAAGGCCTGGATTAGTGCTCAGGTTATACAAACAAAGCTAGATTCAGCAGGCCTGAATATAGTTTATGCGACAGCAAACAAGGCACACCAATTTCAGTAAGAAACAGTTCAAATATGCAGGCACTATAAGCCTCTAACCAGAAATTCCAAGCTCAGAAGGGCAGAGTCCAGCCTCTCCTCCCACAAGAGTGCAGACCACAAACCTTCTTAATGTAAAATGACTGGCCCGAAGCCCAAGTACTTAAACCAGAATTAATACACTTTTAGAATAAGAGACACTGAGCCTTCAATCAGCAGTTCCCAGCTTAGAAGGATGTAAGCTGCCTGTCCTGCCACAACAGTGCAGACCACAAACATTCTTAATGTAAAACAATTGGTCTGAAGCCCAAGTGCTTAAATCAAAAGGCTTAGAATGATAGCTACACTTTAATCAGGTTACTACCAAGCAGTAATAAATACAATTGAATACTTTTAAGACGGCCTGGATTAGTGCTCAAGTTATAGAAACAAAGCTAGATTCAGCAGGCCTGTATCTAGTCTATGCTACAGCAAACAAGGCACACCAATTTCAGTTAGAAATAGTTCAAATATGCAGGCACTATAAGCCTCTAACCAGAAATTCCTAGTTCAGAAGGGCAGAGTACAGCCTCTCTTCCCACAACAGTGCAGACCACAAACCTTCTTAATGTAAAATAAACTGGCCTGAAGCCCAAGTGCTTAAACCAGAATGAATACACTTAGAATAACAGACGCTGAGCCTTCAATCAGCAGTTCCCAACTTAGAAGGATGTAAGCTACCTGTCCTGCCACAACAGTGCAGACCACAAACCTTCCTAATGTAAAACAACTGGTCTGAAGCCCAAGTGCTTAAACCAAAAGGCTTAGAATGGTAGTTACACCAAGCAGTAATAAATACAATTAAGTACTTTTAAGATGATGCAAAAGCAAAATAAAGTAATAAAGTAGCAAGAAACACAAATACAGTAAAAGCAGATGAATAAAATGCAATTTTTTTTGAGTGAGCAAATGAGATGGGCCCAGGAGGAGTATCCAAATGCAAATTTACAAGAGGGGCGGGCAGTTTCAAAGCCACCAAGATTAACACCAAAACAAAAGCAGGGAAGGAGGGTGGGGAACTAACTGAAAAAACAGAGCCACAACTTCCAGCTAGATAGTATTCAATGTGACACAAATAAATAAATGTAAATGCTGTATTATTTGAAAAAAGTGCAGATAAAGATTTACTTAAATTCACTTATACATCCAGTTGATTGCAGGTAGGACTTAGCTGGCCAAAGCTCAGAGTTTAAGCAGAAAATAATCCAAAATGTACCACTTATATAAGGCAGAAACTGAATATCAATGAGGTAAAACTACCCCCACTTATCACTGGCTATGCAGGAATTCTAACAAGCACTAAATTCTAACAGCAACTTCCAGCTAGATAGTATTCAGTGCGACACAAATCAATTTAAATGCTGTATTATTTTTAAAAAGTGCAGATAAAGATTTACTTAAATTCATAACTGAAAAAAATGGTCTGGATGCACCGGAAAGCAATAAATAATTTATTCCACAGATGAATACAAGCGCTTTCACCCAGTCATAGTGCTGGGCTTTTTGAAGAAAAAATAAACATATACAAAGACCAGTATAAATGCTCTTCCTTTGAAAAAAGGCACCAAAATCCCTTAAAGGGACATTTACATACATTACTCTAAAACTAAACTACATAACAAATTACAAAGCACAAAATATATGTAAAATTACAGAAAAATATGTATATATGTATTTAAAATGTTACATTATTTTGCATTCATAAAATGCATTAATACAACCTACCCAAGGTTGTTTAAACCTATATTGTGGTTGCCCAGAAAGAACAATATAAGTTCATATGGGTGGCTAAAATCTTTTTGCTTTCTTAATTAAATAAGTTTGATTGAAATGTGATCATTGATCCCTGGGTAACTGGTTGCGTTCAAGTTAATCTGCCAGTAGGTCTCCCTACAACACAACCAGTTTTCCCAGTCTCCTCCCCTAGGGTCATTTACTACTTGTTCGAGAATTCCAAACCTAAACCCATTGTGTGTGGTTTCTGCTTGCAGGTGCCTATAAAGTGCATTATTCACATTTTTCTTTCTAATACTGTAATGTTCATATATTCTTTTACTTAATGCCCTCTCAGATTTGCCTACATAAAAACTGGGGCAATCCCTGCAGACAGCTAAGTAAACAATACCCCTAGTCTGACAATTACCCCTTACAAAAGTGATTCTACTATTCATACTATTTTCTAAAGTAATTTGCTCTTTATCAATGATGTACCTACAATAAGGGCACCTACCACATTTCTTAGTCCCTACCCCTGAATCTTTAGTGACTACCTTTTTATTCATCTCAAATAGTTTCTTCAAATTAACCCCCCGTCTTGTAAACAAAGCAGGGTGAACTACCTACTCTGTCCACAATTTCTTGATTGTGTTTTAACATCTTCCAGTTAGATTCTGCAATCCTTCTAACTTCACCAGAGAAACTATTGTACTGAACCACCAATGCTCTCCCAAAGTTGTTTTCAGCATCATTTTTTATCTTTAAAGATTGTTGGGTGTTACCCAACAAAGGAACATATTTGTCACCCCCTCCGTTAATAATTTCCAAGCCTGTTTCAACAATCAATTCTTCTGGATAACCTCTGTCCCTGAAAAAATCTGAACTCAATCCAATCTCAGATAAGAAGTCACATCTTTCTGAGGTCTTCTAAGAGGGGAGAAAAATTACATCAGGAAGATAGTAACAGCAAAAAAAGATATAGTTGAATGAGAGTAGCAGGAAATTTTTTTTTGAAATCTCTCTTCCTCTTTGAAAAAAAAAATGTGTTAAACTTTTTGATAGCTTCCTTGGTCATGACATGTGGGATCTCACTGCATATTGAATTTTTCATTTTTCTACTGCTCCATTTATGGTGAGATAAAATTCAACCTGTTGAATCCACTGTTATTTTTCTTTCAAAGAGGTTACCCTTTAGTTTCAGAAATGGTGGTTATACTATTGCCATCTCAAGCCTAAATTCAAGACATGCAGTGAAAATAAGTCAGTGGCAAAGCTGAACATGAAACACAAGATAACATTGTGAAAATCTGGAATTATACTTTTACTTTATGAAAATGAATCCATTTGAATGTGGACATCCTGAAAATGTATAAAACATATTGGCTGCTATTGGGTTCACATACCACATTTTCACATACAAACAAGCACACAATGGCAGAGGAAGGATTTTGATCATGGCTCTCAATTGTCCATATTTTTGCAGAATGTCCATATTTTTGTCTCATATTTTTGGTCTGTTCCTCATAATATTTGTGGTTCTTCTGCCAGATCTCCAGAGACTGAATTCACTAAATAATGACATACACTTGAGTTTCAGACTTCATATCCTTCAGAAAATTTATGCTAACATAAATCATGTATTCTAGCAACTTTTTAAGCTTATAAGAGCAATATTTAAAACCTGTCCCTATTTTAGGGCCATTGTACCCATTATTTTAGGCTTTGTCCAGATTTCTTGAGCTAAGAAGTTGAGAGGTATACTTCTGATCTATTGCTTAGTTTTACTGTTGACCTACTATCACCCTATCATAATAAGCTGAGGTCCATATAGAAACCATTTGACAACATGGAAATTCAGTAAGCCGAAACAGATCATATCCATAAAAAACAGCTTAAAGTATCAGACTGAAATTAACTTTGACATCATGTCATATCAATATATGGTTTTCAAGAATAAACATTGTTAAGATGGTCAGATGAAGAGAGATACATAGTGAGCTACCCAATGTCTGAAACTGTACTCTCTTACTCACTATCATTTTCAGCTGACACTTCCTTAAAGGAATAATAAACTTGTTTAGTTTGTGACAATAGGGTTGCCCAATGTGTCACAAAATGTGAAGAGAACAAGTCTCTCTTAGCTTTTAAGCAGTGTTAAAGCAACATGGATGTACATCTCCTCATAGTGAGGATAAGGTTGTCATTGAGAAGACAGGTACATATCCTGTTAAAGCACCCCCTTTAGATTTCTTCCTGCAGTGACACAGTTGTCCTATTCCCTCTTAATGAGATAAGATCATTAGCATGCAGAGTTACACATAGGCCAGATAAATCAAACATCAAGCTGTTAACACCCCCTTTAGATTTCTTCCTGCAGAGACACAGTTGTCCTATACCCTCTTAATGGGATAAGATCATTAGCATGTAGAGTTACACATAGGCCAGATAAATCAAACACCAAGCTGTTAACACCCCCTTTAGAGTTCTTCCTGCAGCGACACAGTTGTCCTATTCCCTCTTAATGGGATAAGATCATTAGCATGCAGAGTTACATATAGGCCAGATAAATCAAACACCAAGCTGTTAACAATTATTGAAAAATTATTGGACCAGTGACTGACCTACAGGACATACTGGCCTTAAGTTTGCTCAGCCCAGACAATGCATCACCACAAACAAACTAAGAGGTTCAGTACCTCATGTTTCTCTTAAACTAGGTAAGTGAGACTTGTCCAAGCTTTAAACACAGCAGTTTACCCAGAAGTAGTAAATGACCCCTTGATATGGTACTAGATTCCTTTGGAAAGCCATAATGAGCATGTGACATTTCTATATAAGCATTTCTTCAAAGTAAATTAGCCTATTCTGAGTCTACAGTGTGTGAAGAATGGAAGTATAATCCATTCAAATGCCACCAATTAATATATTAAAGTTAGAGACTACAGTCTCACAAACTGCAGTGCTCACTGCCAAATAATAAAATACAGACAAATTGCCTTAAGAGCAAATAGTAAATGCAGATAACTGCCTCAAGTAATAACTGATATCTACAAATAAGGTTTCTATTCTACTACTACAGATCTGACTTAATAATAATTCACCCATCTTCACACACATATTTTTGTATATTTACTGAAAGATAGCCGCAAACTTCACTTACACCCACCCTGTCAGATTTTCCCTCTAAAAGCAATTATATTTGCTTCATCATCATACTATTACACTAAGTATACTGTCACTTCTTTCTGATGATATTTTGTCTAACTAATGCTCTAGACATACTTACACTGACCTGCATATACAACACATGAAGTCTGACTTTGGTATTCTGAAAATAAATATGACATTAGACTGCTTTATTTCAATGAATGCAGCCTCTACAGCTAAGAGGTAGGCTTCCAAGTTAGGCTTTTTACTTTAAAGCCACAGGTTCTAGCAGTCTATGTGCCCTGGCTGAATTCCTCTGCACAAAAGGAAGAACAAAGCATACCAGGATAGTTTTCTATAAAGATATAGCAATGGTAAAAGGGATGGAGAAGCAACCATTTTGGCTAATAATCTGCCTCTAAAGTAGGCACAAATCAGCCTCTACATACAGTAAGCAGACATCCTGTTGTAGTCTCTGTCCACACAGCTGGCAGCAAAATACTCAAGAGTCGCCTGTATTTATCTTAAACTGGACTATTCCTAACAAGTAAAAATGTCTGAACTGTCCTGCTCTGATAATGATCACACTTCTGAGCTGGCCTTAAAGGGAGGCTTTAAGATCCATTGACAGAACTGTGAAAATGATCTCATTAATGACTGTGCTGCCCTGGGATACCACCAGCTGATGTCTACAACTGACGCATGTGTATATGACTGTAAGTACCACTAACATTTTCAACTTGATAGTTATGAAAATATCTTCTCACTATGTTGATGCTAATATTCTCCTTATAGGTTCATAGGTGTATACTAGGCTAATGGCCCTGGGGCCTTTACAAGCCTAGCCATGGGATTATTCTGGTATCGTGCCACCCAACCTTAGTTCCCAATGCCTCTGCTGAGTAGATCCACTGGAGTTATCCCTGAGGTGAATTTTCTATTTCCCATCCACTCATCAAGATTTCTCTTGAAGAGGGTCAGCGAGGTGCTCTGCTTGGCATGTATGGGAAGTCTATTCCATAGCATGGGCAGTCTCTGGGTTATGAACCTGTCCCTCAAGTATGTTCTGTTGATTGTGGTAATGAGGTTGAGGTCTCTGAAGCATGTGGTGTGGAGGGATTGGGATTTCTTTAGATGTAGCATTTCTAACAGAGCTGGATCAGACATGGCTTTGTAAGTCAAGCAATCGCCTCTAAGTAGGTGATATGAGACAGAGAATAGTTGTAGTTTTTTGAGTCTGTCCATATAAGACAAGTGTTTAAGGCCTAGGATCCTCTTTGTGAGGTACTTTTTGGCCTATCCAGTTGTTGCAGGTGTCTAGTGCCTTACATGCCAAATGGGGCATTGTACTCAATGATTGGCCTAATAAGGGAAGAGTAGAGGGAGACAATGATCTCTTTCTTTCTGGATGCAAAGCTAGTAATGAGATGTGCCACATAGAAGGACTTTCTGACCACAGTGGCAATGTGGTGATCAAAAGAGAGGTTGCTGTCAACCTGTGTTCCCAGATCTCTTATAACACCTTCTGTGTTCAGTAGACTACCATCGATGTGGTAATTCATGGCAACCGGGCTTTTCCCAAAGGGGATGACAGCACATTTATGGCATTGAGCTTAAGGCCATGGTTCTGACACCAGTCGTTGGTCTCAGTGAGGCCATTCTGTAGGATGTCAACATCACCTGGGGAGTTAATAATACCTCAACAACTTGCAATCGTCTGTGAACTTTGTCAGCCAGAGTCCCTTCATGTTGGCCTGGACTTCAGAGAAATAGATACCAAACAGGAGAGGACCCAGGACCGAACCCTGTGAGACTCCACTTGTGACTAGTCAGGAATCTGACTTGGAGTCAGCTACTTTCACACTGTGGGCTCTATCTGTGAGCCAGTTGCAACCCACCTAGTGATATAGGGGTTGATGCCTAGCTTAGTGACTTTTTCTATGATTCCTGAGTAGGGAATAGTATCAGAGGCCTTGGCCAGATCAAGGTAGGCTGTATGAACCACCTTGCCTTCATCCACAGCTCTGGTGACTGACTCAAAGAAGTCGACCAAGTTGAGCAGGCATGATTTACATTTCACAAAACCAAACTGTGTGGGATCCAGAGTTTGGAGATTCCCTATATCCTTGTTTATTAGGTCTATGATTATGTGTTTCATAGCTTTGCATATCAGACTCATCAGGCTAATGGGGTGACAGTTCCCAGGGTCTGTTGTCACTCCTCCTTTGTGGAGAGGGATGACTGTAGCAGTGCACCATTCAGTAATGGACAAAGACTGAGGTGAGGCTGTGAATGAACACAGGTGAGGTGCCAGTTCACTCTGTAGTTCATGTAGAACACAGCCAGGGATATTGTCAGATAGAAGCTGTATTCTTGGCCTTGGACAGTGCTGTTTTAACCAGTGCAGCAGTAATACTGGGTGCCTGGCAATCTAATAGTATTGTGATTGGTCCTTTGGGGGGGTAAAGTTGGCACTTAATCTGTCGGCCAGTATATTGGCAACATCTGTTGGCTCAGTATAGGAGGTACCATTGTGCAGTAGCTCAGAGCAAATCTGGGTATTGCTTTGGAGATTCTTTACATAACTATAGAAGGCCTTGTGGTTGCCTTTACTATCTGTTGTAATGCTGTTTTCAAAGCTATCTTTAGAGGATTTGATGATGGATCTCAACTTTTTGTTGAGGCTAATAAGGGAGTTTTTCCAGTCTTGGGATTTCACCTTATTCCGCATCAACTCTTTTAAGTTGTCACCTTCCAAGATCATTCCATTTTGACATATACTATACCACCTTTCCATTCGGTAATTAAAATGTCAGAATCTCAGGGGATTGCCCATTACAAAATCAGGGCAAGAGCTTTACCCAATGAACTGGGATTTTTGTCAGCCTTAAACCATAGAGTGGATGAAGCAGCTTATATCTTCCTTAAAATACTGATAAACCCACATAATGACTATGCCCATTGCAGAACAGACATGCAGAGGCTAGTAGTTTGCTGTGGATTAGCTCCTCCAGTTAAGTAACTCAGTCCTTAGAAAGATGGGTGCAGGAAGAGTTATAAATCACAAGTGGGGACAGCAATGACATAAAGAGGAATTATAAATCACAACTGAGGACACCAATGACAACATGCACTGTGAAGAAGCAAAAAGTATCAAAATCAAATCTGGTTAGCTAAACAAAAGTATGACCCTTCATTACAGCTGAACAATTTTAAGTGCCCAGCAGATTTTTGGAAATGTATACAGGGCATACAAGTAAAAATTAGCACATTCAGTGACTAACCTTTTTCCCTTATTGCACATCAGGGTTTGGTTACTGTTTTCCAAGTAATAAATAAATTATATACTAAACACAGATCTGCAATCCAAGATGTATTTGCAGAAAGAGTGTTGTGTTCACATTCTCTGTGTTGAATTGATTTCATTCAAGATATGTAGGACTTCATTGTGGAGGAGGCTTATCTTCTTGCTCCAGATATTTATGGGCAGACTATCAAGGCACAGTTGAGGTTTGCAGAGTGCATATTTTCAGGATATAGAAGTTGCATTATTACTGGTAGCAGACTATGTTGTCCTGTTTGCATCAATGGAGAATGATCTCTGAAATGCAGAGATATACTGGAGTGATTTGTTACTGAGTGTGAACCAGACAGGATGAAAATTGCACCTCCAAGTCAGAGGTCCATGTTCTAATTTGTTAAAGAGTCAATTTCTCTCTGCAGGTAATAAAGAAGCAGCTATCCCAAGTGAAAGAGTTTAAGTACCTTGGGCTCATGGTCATAACTGAGGGTACAGAGGAAACAGGAGGCTGACAACTGGGCGGGTACAGCAACAATAGTACTGCAGAGTTTGTACTGAACTGTGGTGCTGAAACAAGGACAGAGTTACAGGATTAAACAGTCTATAGGTCAATCTCTTCCCCATTCTCATGTATGGTTCCAAGCATCGAAACGTGACAGATAGAGTAAAACCATGGATAAAAGTAACGGATAACAGGCTCCTGGCAGGGTTACTGCTCTCCTTCTCTGTAACAGAGGGAGGAGCATAGCAGTCTCTGAGGGTTTCAGAGTACAGCCACTGCGTCTTAAGGCTGACAGGAATCAGCTGAGGTGGTTTATGCACCTGGTGAAGATGCTGTTTGAGAGCCTCCATTGGTAAGGAGATTTATAGCTGTCATTTTGTATGGGAATTCCAGTGATCCCGCAGGATAAGTGCAGTGGTGGTCAGCAGTAGCCTGTATAGTAGCAAACCTATAAAGCTAGCACTTTAGACTTTAACCTGCAACACAGAAAGACTTTATGTGGAGCTAAGCTTAGATCAGCTTGTTAGTGCATCAAACAGCAGTAATATCAGATCATAGCAGTATCTAACATCTAGTGTTAAACCTAGACATCACTCAGGTGATCCCTGTAAAACCCAAGTCCCTAAACCATAATAGCCCAACCCTAATACAGGTCCTGATAACATGGATTTGTAATTTTCTAATGTCCCTGTGGCCAGCTTGGTAGACATGGGCATGCGGAGACAATGTAGCGATTGTCTCATGCACCCATACAACCTTTTAATCCTTAAGGTAACTAATACAGTATGAGAAAGATGTACATACATGACTTTCTTGGAGTCAAACATTTAATTGGGTAAGAAGGCTGTCAAGAACACACACATTACATCCTTCACACATACAGCTCACCAAATACATTGGCCTTCTTCTACTGAGGCACTTAAAAGAAACCTCTCCATACCTCAAAGGCCTCCTATGCTATCAAATGGCGACACCTATCCTCAGCAACCAGAAAAGCACACACCAAAAGCAACACCTAACACCACACATATGCCTACACCCTATGATTTCCCTAGAACAAAGTCCATAAGGCAAGTGAACACTTTACCTAGTAATCTTGTCCTATTGCATGACACACAGATGTCCCTCTCATCAGACTGGACAAAGAAACGACAATGTTTAGTTGCCTATCTGAAGGAAGAATCCACAATATCACATATGCACTCAAGTCACTGCATCACAGGTACCGATATGATTCTATCATAGTCCATGTATGTGTAAATGACCTGAGACTTACCTCACTGGACTATATGACAACAGACATTATAGATCTCTCTGACTATGTGTCACAGACAGGTACGTGCCTCGCATTGAGCAGAATTGTACCTTCACCAAGGATGATGCCACAGTATGAACAGAAAATTATTGATTTTAATAACTGACTTAGTTTCTGGTGTAAGCCCAACAGAATCCAATATCTACCAGCTTGGGAGGACATGGTTAACAGACCGTGTTGCTTTGCCATGGATGGTCTGCACTTGTCCCTCCTGGGTTTCCGGGTATTGGCTAAAACTTTATCCACCACCTTTTTTAGGCAATGTCAAAATAACAAACTACCAACATAGCAAAAAAGCTCAAAGCAACCTTAAGGTATTATTGCTCAATGCTCACAGCCTAAACAAGAAACTCCTCACCCTACAAGCTCTCCTTACTCTGGAGAATGAAGACATCTGTGCTGTCACTGAGGCTTGGTTTAAAGCTGCAGAAAGTACTCCAGAAGTGGAAGGCTACAGTGCCTTCCACACATTTAGACCAACAGCAGCACAGACAGGGGCTAAAGGTGGAGGTGTCTCAATCTACCTTGGTAACAAATACAGCTCTAGGTTGGTTAAACAGGATAATGCCATGGAGCTCATCCATGTCTACGTCTCCATAGCCAAAGCCCATTACCATGTCCTGGCCCAGTACAGGTCACCCTCTATGACCCATGAAGTTCACAGCTCTTACCTAGACTACAAGAGGCACTCACTATACAAACAAATACCCTGTTCATTGGAGACTTTAACTACCCCTGTCTCTAACTCACAAGCACAATGTTTCCTGGATGCTAGCAACACAAACACCCTGGATCAGATAGTGCGCACTTCAACCAGAGGATCAAACACATTGGACCTAGGACTCACCAACATGGGAGAGCATTGCACCTCTCATGCCACATTCTTATTGGTGAGGTTGGACCACAAAGCTGTCTCCCTCTAAATAAAAATCAACCTGGAAAACCCAACTAAACCTGTAACAGTTAGGAACTATTCCAAAGCAACATCCTATTAAGTGACAGTTTCTCAAAATTCACGGCTCCCCCAAACTCCAAGATCACAGCTACTGATGCAGAATTACTAAGAGAAACCCTGTACAAACATGCAAATGGCTGCATTGAGGCTGCAGTATATACCAGAAGTAAGCCCAGATCTAATGCCAAAAACAAACCCCAGTGGTGGAATCCCTACCTTAACAGGGTATATTACAAACGATAAAAGTCATGGCCAAAATCAGAGACAGCAACTCTCGTAGAGAAAAGAGTTCTCTGATTCAGCTAAATAAGAACTAAGAGTTCTAATAAAGTCCAACAAGAGTAATTACAAGGTCAGAATAGCCTCCCAGGCTAAAGACAATCACAAGGCCTTCTTCAGCTATGTCAGAAAACTTAAAGGTAACACTCAGCAGTGTGCGCAACTGGTGGTAAATGGCATAACCATCACTGACCAGGGTGACATAGCGAACTACTGGCTGATATGTTTAGCTCTAACTTCACCCTCCACACCTCCCCACTACCCCCTGTGAAATCCCTTGTAGTATATCCCCTCCAACTATCAACAGGGAGCAGGTCTTGTTCGCTAAGGTAAAAAATACTGTTTCGTTGTGCTCCGACAATATCCCCCGTTGCCTCCTAAATAGCCTAAAACAAGACCTAGCAGGGCCACTTGAGGTTGGATTCAACTACAGCCTCAAAATAGGTTAAACACCAGATGATTTGAGGGCCACAACAGTCATCCCTCTTCATAAGGGTGGACCACTAACTGGCCTGGTAACTACAGATCCATCAGTCTGACTAGTTTGATATGTGAAACCATGTAACAAATTATCATGGAAAAGATCAAAAAGAACATTGTCAACTTACAGACACTGGACCCATCCCAATTTGGCCTTGTTAAGGGAAGGTCTTGCCTACTCAACCTGGTAAACTTTTTCAAGAGGGACACATAGGGCATGGCCAAGATGGCGGTCTGGTAGCAGCACTCTTCAAGAGCTCTCTAACCTAGAATATATTTCTGACAGGAATTATAGTTCTTATCTGATTATTTTTTCACTTTTTTATACCATTTTGCTTTTAAACACCTGAGGAAACAATTCAGCTACTTTCTTGATAAAGAAATTCTAAAATTCCTGTCATTTTTAACTGGATAAAAATTCTACGTACAGCCCGTTAGCATGAGTCACAACAAAATTTCACTTTCAGAATCATCACTTTAAAAAGAATTACAGTCCCTGTTAACTAACCTACAGGATTTTTCTCTGAAAATAAATAAAATGGACAACAAGCTTGACTCTTTTAAAGACAAATGTTCACAACAGCTTGAACAACTTCAAAAAATAACAATACAACATAAAGTTCAAATCTCACAGACGGAACAAGCCTTAAATGAAATGGAAAAAAGGCTCAATGAAGAAGAACTACTACAAAAGCAAAACAACTTCTTACTAGACAAACTGAATGATCTGGAAAATAGATCTAGAAGGAACAATCTTCAAATATATGGACTCCCAGAAAAAGCAGAAGGTGGAAACATCATTAATTTCCTTACAACATAGATACCAGCTGTAATTAAACTACCACAATCTCTTTCATGTAGCATAGAGCAAATTCACAGATCTATGACATTCACAGACACAATCAACTCAACAAATCCTAAACCAAGGTCTATCATCATGAAATTGTTTTCCACACAAGATAAGGAATTACTATTAAAAACAGAGGGGGTCTAATTCGCCAATAAAGTACCAAGGATCTCTTATCAGATTTGACAATGACTACTCTTCAAATGTTGTCTCAAAAAGAAGAGAATTCTTTCTCCTAGTTAAGGCACTGAAGAAAAAACAACTGAAAATACATTTATTTCCTGGCAGACTGAGAATCGTTCTGCAAGAAGGTATCAAAATCTTTGACTCTGTGGATACAGCAGCAAAATACTTAATAAACAACAAAATTATTGACCAAGTTGAAATTATGGACTGGACTAACAGTACTCCTAAAACAAATGCAGAGGGAAATGAATGGAAAATGATAGAACAAAAGAAAGAAAAGTTAAAGGACAAATAAATATTTAATGTTTTGTTCAAAATGTTCCCATCATTTTGTTTCTCTCATATTAAAATGTAGGTACTAATTATTACTTCGATACCTTTCAAAAGGGAACAAAGAAAGAACTTGAAATGAAAGATATTAAGAAACAATAATAAAAATTAAAGAAACTCCTACATCCTTATCTCAGCAATTAATACAGGTACATTTCTCTTTTCTCTTAATATTGATAACTTATTTGATAATCTGTTTTACACTGTACATATGTTTTATTAAACAAAACAAACATTAACTATATATAGAAATCATAAAAAATATAGTAACAGAAAGAAAAGATCTTGCTATACAATAAATCTACATTATTCATACATTACTGTCATTGATATAATAACTCATATATTAGAGATTTAACTTCATTATTCATAGTTTGAAAAGAGTCATACAATAACCTTCTTTTCTTCATATCACAATAATATATATTAATTATTCAACTTCATTACTTAATGACTGAATTATAACTTGATAAAGATCCTTAATTTCTACATATTCAAACATCAAGCTTCTGTATTCTATGTTTATAAATTTTATTCTTTTATACTAGTCAGGTTTCCCAAATGCATACATTCAATATTTTAGGTTCAAGTTTCTCGTGTTTAGGCAGGTTTTACACCATTCGAGAGGAATTTCTATCTTGTACATCTCACATCTTATCATTTCCCACTTATAAAATGAGCAAGACTTACATTTTTTTTCTTTATTGTCTCCAAACTGGCTTCTGCTTCCCTCCCACCTCACGAGATGCTAGGTAGCTCTTGTCTTGTACACGAATGGCCCCTCATCATCCGAATCATTCCCCAAATGCAATTACTAAGCGACGGGTTGCAACAACAATGACATCAGCTAATGCGACACAATCTCAACAGAAGCCAGATTAGTTACACTAGTCCGTGAGACAGGATATATTAAAATAAATACTTTACAAATGAAAACGTATTTTAATCTGGGTTTGTTGCTCCTTTACTAAGCCTTGATTACTTAGCCTTAAATGTAGTATGTGTGGTGCATTGTCTATGGCCAGACCTCCTACACAGTACAGTTATTTCACGGACTAAATGGTGCTGTATATACAACCTGAACTAGCTTGCCTGACTGAAGCATAATAACATAATTTTTCTGCAGTTATGAGAAGTGGACGGTTCCGAATTGAGAGCTGACCTTTCCTCTGCTTTGCTTAGCTTTGTAAACTTCCCTTTTGTAGTCTGGAATTATGATTATGAATAACCCCTTAAGATTTCAAACATAACAGGAAAACAAATGACATGTATTTAACGAAAAAATATTAGCTTACATTTAATGATCCATCTGGACACTGGACTGCTGGAGAGAAGAGAGGGGGATGAAGGAAAGGAAGGGAGAGGGGAAGAGGAAAAGGGATGAAAGAGGAAAAAGGAGAAAAAACAAATGCAACACTAACAGTTTTTGATCCCCAATTAGAGACACAGCCTGGGTATTGCAAATGACAAACCTATTTAGAGTGAACACCAATCATTTTGGTTACAGGATAAAAGGGGTCTTTTGCTCCACAGGCATAGCCTCCAATAAAGTTAATAAAATATCAGTTGGAAAATGTGCGTGTGTGTGTGTGTGTGTGTGTGTGTGTGTGTGTGTGTGTGTGTGTGTGTGTGTGTGTGTGCATCAGATTTTTTTTTCTTTCTTCCCCTCTCTCTCCAGAAAACTAGAGGCAGTAGAATGAAACAATCCATTTTAAAGGAGTCGTGAGATATTACTCTGGAGGAACCATCTGTTTGTTTCAGGGCAACTGAATATTATTATAACCTGAGCATATATATGCTTCATATAACAGATAATTTGAATTGTAATATTATATTTTGACTGGTCACTATAATTCTGTGTAGTATTTCAGTAGAGATTACATGCATTGCTAGGAGATGGATCGGATTTTATGTGTCCTAGACCAATTGCAGTTGGTGAGGGGGATAGGACAATAAAAGAAAAGTAAAATGAATATTCAAAAGACACAGATTGTAGTGTCCATATTACAAATGTAATAATATGTGATTGAGATATATGTGTCTTCTACTAAATTATGGGTTTCCTTCTTTTAATTCTCTTATGTAATAGAAATATACCTTTTTGGGCCTTATTTAACTCATAATTTTATTTTAACACTCATTCGAACTTATGGTTACTGTTTGTAATACTGAAGCAGATAAGGCAAAGTGAAATGATACTAAGGTAAATGTTTACTCTATATGAATTCAACTTTGATCTCATACTTATGAGTTTGCCTCTCTCTTCTTCCTGGTATGCCACCTGGTATTATTTCTCATGTAAATGAACTGTCATATTTAAGAATTAATAGGACTTATTCATAATGGGTTCACTACACATGACCGAAAACCCATAATCCCGATGCCCAGAATACCGAGCCCATAAGACCAACTGCCCACATGCTCGAGTTTACATATTACCGATGCCCACAATACTGTAACAGTCACAAACTGAATTCAAATGCACAATGGCAACAATTCCAAACCTAGAGTACCGTAATAGTTCATAAAATGCAATGATAATGTACAATGTCAGCATTATTGATAGAAAGCAGTACAAACATGGTCAGTAAACCTGTTAAAGAGTACACTCACAACTACTGTCCCAATGGGAATTTAACATTACCAGAATCGCCGGTATAAAAATGGGTGGAACAGCATGTAGACTGTTCAATGGCTGACGTTGCAGAGATGGCCAACCAAAACCTATGATGCACCCGGAACTGTTGGTGTGCTCTGTCCACGCCTCAGATCACAGAAACATAAGGATGTGCTCATTATAGATGGGTATATCTACCACTTAGAATGGAAGAGTAGTAGCAAGCATTACTGGTGTTGCAAGTGGAAGAGAAGCAGCACTTGCAAGGGACGGACAGTAATTGATTCACTCTCAGAAGGTGAGAGGTTGAAAAAAATCCATGCCATACAACTATGCAGGTGATCTGTTAGAGGCAGAACGCTACAGTATTTGCGGAGCACTCCGCGAGAAGGCTGCTATATCTAGGGATACTCCATGTTTACTGGTGGATGATGTCTTGGCATCCACCTCGCTAGCATGTGTACCAAGCCTTCCGAATCGGAAGGCAATGCTGCAGCAAATATGCCGAGTGAGGTTTAAGAGTGCAGGTGTGGGTCACATACCCAATCTGACTCTGGAGACACTAGATGTTAGTCAATTCCCCCTACAAACAGGTGAATTTGTCATGAAACGGGCTACTGACACAGGCTCAGGCATACATGTTGTGGTTTTTTGCACAGTTAATAATCTACACGAACTGAGTGTGGCGACAATATGGATGATGGATGGACCGTACTTCTGCAAGGGTGCTGTATACCGGCAATTATATAGTATTCATGGGATAGTAAAGTGTTGTGGCAATAGTAAGTCAGTCTCACTCATATATGGCCTGATGTCCAAAAAGTCACTCCGTGCCTATAACATGTTGTGGCATTGTGTACTACATCTGTTTGCATCCCATGACTTCCACCTCTCACTACAGTATGTGCTTTGTGATTATGAAGTAGCTGCCATCAAGAGCATTAGGCTTAACTTCACAGATGTTACTGCCAAGGGATGCCTGTTTCACTTCGGCCAGAATGTCTGGTGCAAAGTGCAACAGTTAGGGTTGGGAATCTCTGCACAACTGTAGCCATGAGTTCCAGTTAGCCGTTAAATCATTGGTTGGACTCGCATTCCTTGAGGAGTCAGAGGTACTTCCAACGTTCACTGACTCGAAAGAGTCATTCCCTGAAGAAGGTAGGGAATGAATAAAGTACTTCACAGACTAGTATGTTCTCGGCCGTGTTAGGAAATTTACTACCAGGTCAATGGCCATTACTAGGTTTCCACCCCTATTCCTTGTGAAATTTTGGAACATCTCAGAGCTGAATCGACTTTTTCTGCCCTGCACCCAGAATTCGATGGAGGCGTGGCACTGGCGGTTGAAATGTCTACTTGGTGATAGGGTGATGGATCTGTCTGTACTAATGACGTGCCTCACTAGAGAACAGACCCGGATTGACGGCCTTCGTGAGTGATTAATGGCTGGATGTCCACCCTTTCCCAAACGTAGGCGTGTTCTGGATAGACAGGAAAAGTTTCAATGGCTATTAGACAACAAAGATGAGTATTCAAGTCTAGAGTTTGTTAGATGTAGTGCAAGGCTGCTTAAGATGTGAGACATTATACCTGCATTTTAGGCATTACAGTGCCATTGTTCCATTATATGTTTGTCTTTTGTGATGGTATTGGACTGTGTTAGTATATTGTGATGGGATATAGTATCAACCATTAATGTTCCAGTGTGGAAATAAAGTATTTCAGAGTAATGGGATGGTGTTCAGATATTACGGTGGTGTAGTTGTCTTGGACTTATGTGTTTTGTGTACTAGGACACAGTAGGGTGTTGTGCACATAGCAATCTGGTTTGGTGTTGGCTTATCACATAGACTGCTTGTCATTGCTGCTGCACCATGTTTTTCGAGATTTTGGGCATACAGTATTGTGAGCATCGGTGATGTGTAAACTCGAGCATGTGGGCGGTTGGTCTTACGGGCTCGGTATTCTGGGCAATAACAGTTAGAGTTTTACACAAACAGGAGGATTTTATCCTCAGACTGATGAATGCTGGATACAGAATTCATGGTTTCAATACTACAATCTTTGTTACATTTGTTTTTTAAGGTGTCTAACATGAAAAAAACACACAATCTACTTACTTAAAACTTATTGTCCAAAAAAATATATAAATAAATATAATAATCATTTCATAGCCAACAAAAAACTTGATCCAAATATAATATGAAGTGTTTATCTTTAAATGTTAATGGACTTAATAACATTAATAAAAGGAGAAGTTTACTCAAATATCTTAATATACATAAACGCGATCTGGTATTTCTCCAAGAAACACATTTAACAAATGACGATGAAATAAACTAAATTATAATAATTGCTCAATATTAACAACATCAAACATTGCAGAAAAGAAAAGAGGTGCTACTATATTAATCAGAAATTCCATCATCTCCCCTAAAATAATTTCTTCATATCAAGATTCCTCAGGTATGTTATGCATGATATCCCTTGAAATTAATAAAAAGTTTACACCTTGGTTAATTTATATTGGATGCCAGGTACAGGTTCCAAAACAATAAATATTCACATAGAAGATATTATTCACCACTCAAAAGGAAGTTTAATAATGGCAGGGGATTGCAATTGCATAATGGAGAATATTGATTCAGATTCCCAATGTAAAAGGAAAAAATCTTCAGCATCTAGAGCTTTGAAAAAGTTTTCATATTTGCTAATAGTCAAAGACATTAATCAGTTTGCTGATTCTAATTCATTATTCTATACATTCTATTCATATAGACATAAATCACATTCACGTATAGACAGAGTCTATATATCCAATGATTTAACAACTAAACTGAATGGTGTTAAAGTTATTGCTTGTCCCTTATCAGATCATAACTCAATGATATTTGAAATGGACACTGAACCTGGTTGTGATTACAGCATGGAATTGGACTAACTTTCAAAGTTTATGTTGGGGACTCGGACCTGCGGCAGAATACAGACTCCATGCAGGTAAGGAAACTAACTTTCAGAGAAGGGTGTATGTGTGTGTGTGTGTGTGTGTGTGTGTGTGTGTGTGTGTGTGTGTGTGTGTGTGTGTGTGTGTGTGTGTGTGTGCGGTGTAAGCTAGTTATTTACTTCCATTACTAATTAGGTGTGCTTACATTTTGCCATTAATGTTCTCATATTTAAAAGGCATTGCTGTTTGTGTTATGGACAGGGATATTTTGAAATGATGCCTGATTTCTTTTGTGAAGAGGCTTCAAGACAGACTACTAGAGATTACTAGAGAACCATGTAAAGGTTCTGGGGTGAAAGGTTATAAAAAGGGATGGGATTTAGGAATGACAGTATATGCAGACTCCATTATGAAGTACGGAGAGATTCATCAGCAGAAGATACATTGCAAAGGACTGAAAGAAGCTGTATATTTATGGCAAATGCATGAGTTATCACTTATAAAGAAGGTTTATTTAATTAAATAAGTTTTATTGTGATTTTGTGAGTGAAATTACCAACCTTATGTGATTGTTAGCCCCCCCCTCTCTCTCTCTCTCTCTCTCTGACAAACTAGAAGCAGAAATAATGGGAATTTGTTTTTTCAATCATGTGGGCTCCCAGCTTAACCCTATCAAAAGAGTTGTTTTTTTAATTGAGATGAGAATTAATAGGAATTATGGAAGTTTAAAATGATGCATTCTGATTTACTTTCAAACACCAGGTTTTGAGATATGAGGCACACCTAGGAATGTTAGTGCTGCAGAATAGGCAACAAAATATCTTTTACATTATTCAATAACATGGCCACTCTACAATCGAAATGTTGCAGTGTCCCATACTTACCCTGCTACAAGCTAGATATGTAAATGGGCATACCACTCTGAATACTGGAAGATGCAGGATCCAGAAAATATGTTATGTACCACTGCAGGAGATCCAAATGGAGGTGGTACCCAATTGACAGGTCTGCTGATAGTATTGGATATCCTGATTCTATCATATATATGCCAGATATGCTACACATGTCCCATACAGTGTCCCTGTATAGTGGCCATACATACCTCTTAACCATCCAGATTTCTGCAGAATGTCCAGATTTTTGTCTCGTATTTGTGGTCTGTTCCTCATAAAATGTGTGATTTTCTTGGGAATCACGGAGTACTGAAGAATCACACACATTTGAGTTTCAGACTTCATATTGGGTTTGTCCAGGTTTTTTTGTGCTAATGCTAAGAGGTTGACAGCTATGGTGAGCAGTGAGAAATGAATTCACTAAATGATAGCCATCAAGTTTCAGTCTTCCTATTTTTCAGGAAGTTGCTGATTTGTCATAGTGGTATGTTGCTCTGACTGTAGTGGGTAGGGTGGGCTCAGGACTTGCCAGTGAAATGCATGGTGCTAACACATTTTATTCTAGCAGCTTCCCAAAATTATACAAGCAATGTATAAAATGTGTTCCTGGTAAGTCCCTAGCCACCACCAGTTGTGAGCTTTGACCAGGTTTTTTGTGCTAAGAGTTGAGAGCTATGGTGAGAAGAAGTGATAACTGAATTTGTATTCCCCCATTATTGGCTTGTCCAGGTTTTTTGTGCTAAGAGGTTGAAAGCTATGGTGAGAAGTGAGAAATGAATTCACTAAATGATAGCCATTAAGTTTCAGTCTTCCTATTTTTAGGAAGCTGCTGATTTGGCATAGTGGTATGTTGCTCTGACTGTAGTGCATAGGGTCCTGGGTTCAAGACTTGCCAGTGAAATGCATGGTGCTAACACAACATTTTATTCTAGCAACTTTCCAAAATAATACAAGCAATGTTTAAAATATGTCATTGGTTTTTGACCTTTTGTCCCCCCCCCAAAAAAAAATTGGAATTGAAAATAAGTGCGAGAAGCTGTGCAAGATATCTGTGGCTTACACTACTGTCATTCTATTTATAGTGTGGGCGTAGAAGTAGACTTTTATGATGGTAATGTTCTGAATTGGGCAGTTTTGTCATTATTGGTTCATGCATTTTGTTTTATTGCCTACAGTATAGCCTACTGGAAAAATGTTCAAACAAATTTAGAATGCGCTCTGTCTAACAAGTGTGCTGTATTTTACAAGGAATATAATTTAATAAAGTCAGGAAGGTGTATCAAAGAAAAGAACACGTGTATGTTTCTTGCTTTGTGTGTAAGGGGGCAGTAATTTGAAAACAGCCCAAAGGTAATCTTTATTCCCCACTGGCCAGATGCATTTACTTTGTATGCGGTGTGGGTTTCAATGCTGTTTCAATGAATGTGAGTTTCAAAGGCAGAGATGTTTTAATGCCATCTATTTTCATTGTGAGACAGTATTGCATTGTTTACCAGATGTCTGTTAGTGTTTGTGCATTGTTGTGCTGTAAAATGTAAAAATAAAATCCAAATAATCATTGAAAAAGTAAAGCAGTATGCACACATTATTGTTTATGGTAAATGGGGTGAAATAGCCAGGTAATGGGACATTGGAATGGTTGCAGGGGGACTCTGGTGCCATATTTTGGTTGTCTGTTCTTCAGTTTGCGTTTGAAAGTTAGTATCCCACAATCCTATTGGAGTTGGTGGGGTTACATAATTATGCATGCAAATTAGATGTTAATCAGCATACAGATTTGTACCTATTCTTCATGGGCTTGTCCAGATTTGTGATGTTTCCAGGTTGAGAGGTATGATCCCTATCACAAGAATACCTGCTTACTTAACACATTTAAAAGAATTAAAAAAAATCTATATAAATGAAATACTAACTTTTTTTAGAAATAAATATCACTGAAGGCATATCTGAAATTTTTATATGGGACTCTTTAAGGTCATATATTTATGGTAAATCAAAAGCATGGTTCATTAACAAAAGAAAACATGGAACAAAGAATTAACAGATTTACAAAATAAATTAGACAAGCTTAAGTCAGAAATACAATTAGGCAATATCAATTTAACATCAGAATTAACAAAAAACAATAATAAATATTCTGAGATATTACATCATAAAGTCATGATAAATCTTGAAAAGATAAAGTTAAATTCCTACTCTAAGAATTCCTTAAATCAAAAACAATTTGCAAATAAGACCAAAAAAAAAAAATCTAGACAAATTAAGGAAATTCATAATACACATACAAACAAATCAGAGACTGATATTAATGGAATTTTAGAGGCCTTCAGACAGCATTATAACAAACTTAATTCATCCAATTTAGAAATAAGCTCACTAAATTTAGTTAAAGAATTTTTAAATAAGAATACTCCAAACAAATTATCTCAACAGCAAATGGACTTAGTTAACAAACCAATAACAATGACAGAATTAAAAACACAAATATCTAAACTTAAAATGAATAAGGCCCCTGGATCAGACAATATATTATCAGAAATGATGCATCTTTTACCTGCACAATCACTATCTTTACTCCTAAAAGTATATAATATAACTAAAGATGAATTATTAATTCTTCCTTCATGAAAATACTCACTAATACCTGCAATAGTTAAACCAGGTAAAGATGAAAAATGTTGTTCCTCTTATAGACCCATAGCATTACTTAACATAGATTATAAAATATTTATGGCAATATTTGCAAATAGAATTAAACACTTTCTTCCACAAATAATACATGAAGATCAGACAGGCTTTATAAAGGGAAGAAATACTTCTGATAATATTAAAAGAGTTATGACATTGATAGATTTTACTAAATATAATAACAAAGATTTAACTTTAGTTTCATTAGACATCAACAGTGCCTTCAATACAGTAAATTGGAGATATTTAAAATTAGTTCTAGAAGAATACAGTTTTCCCGAGACCCTTATAAACCTGATTATGAAATTATATGAAAATTCATTAGCTTTTGTCAAATTAGGTTCATTTAGATTGGGACCTATTATAATTAATAAAGGAACCAAACAAGGCTGCCCGTTGTCGCCTGTACTATTTGCATTAGTAATTGAACCATTTGCAAATAACATTAGGTCACAGGTTAGTATAAAAGGGATAGAAATAACCAAAGACATAAATTCAAAACTACAGCTATTTGCAGATGATATCCTTTTATCCTTATCTAACATAAGCTTCTCAATTCATTCCTTATTTAAAACCATGTCTCATTTCCAAAATATATCAGGACTACAATTTAACTATGATAACACAAAAATACTATATATAAACCCTTAAACAAAAAATAAGTTAGATAAAAAGTTTTCCAGGTATTTTGTCTCAGAAAATGTTCTTAAATACCTAGAAGCCTACATAACTCAAGATTTATCTGATTTTATCAAACATAACTACACTGAAATATTAAATAACATTGAGATGTTGATTAACAACTGGAATAAATACCTATTTACAATGGAGGACAGGTTATATATAATTAAATCAATCATCTTCCTTAAAATATTATACCTTATACAAGTGTTTTCTTTACCTCCTCCTAAAAATATAATACAAAAGTAGAGCAAAATTATCCTGAAATTCTTATGGCATCCTCTTAAGCCCAGAATAGCATTGAATAATCATTTATCTGACTGGTAAAATGGAGGAATAAATCTCCTTGATATTGAGACATATGCTCAAGCAGTCATTAAAAATATCACCCTATGGCTTAATTCATCATATTCTTTAATTTGGAAATCATTACTTGAAAAATCTGTCTAGAAGTCTTGCAAAATCAAGCGCAAGACGTCTTACTCATTCTTCCATTTTTTACTGGACATTAAAATCACATCTGACTGAAAATAAAAAAAAATTAAAATCCCTTCGACTTACACAAATCATAAATCATAAACTTTATTTAAAAAATTATTAATTCTGATCCCAGTATTAAATCTTGGATTTTTCTGTTTTTTACAATAGCATACACACCAAATAATTTTGATACACTTCAATTAGACAAAATGGAAACCTTAAAAAATGCAGATTTAGTATACTGGAAAAAATAATATGCTTCCAACCAATTACCTAACAGAAAAATATAATGTATCTACCAACACCTGGTTAACTTTGCACTCTTTAAGAAATATATTAATTGTTAAGAGAGAGATGATGCAAACATCTGTTAGATTAAAAATATCCACATTTATTAACTATATTACTTTCATCACTAACAAGTCATACCAAGGAAGTGGGTATCTATCAAATAATCTATAAAATAATTAAAGAAAAGAAAATATATCACAAAAAATCTTATTGGAGTTATTTTGAAAAAAATTAATAAACACCCACCACAAGATCAAGAAAAAAAAACTTCTTAAATCTTCAAAACTTTTAACATTATCTCTCAACTGGCATTTGTTTACTACAGTGGCACAGGAAAATAACTTTCTTGGGTGGCGTAAGCCAGGCAACCTTGTTGGCTAGGCTTACATAGGCCCTTGGGCCGATAGCCTAGTACCTACCTATGAACCTATGAACCTATGGAGATTCCTACATAGAAGTTTTTATACTCCACATAAAATATCTATGATGTTTAACAAACAAGAAATTTGCTGTAGATGTAACTTGAATGTAGAGGCTAATTGGGAACATATTTTCTATGAGTGTATAAAACTAAAGTCTTATTGGTCTAATATTAATATCGTCTTTCAGACAATATTTAATGACAATTTTGAGTTAACTAAATCACTGGTGTTGTTTAACTCACCAATACCTGACAGTGTTTCAAGAAAACTATGGACCTTATTATCCATAACCAGAAAGATAATTACAATAAATTGGAAAAAAACTAATTTCTCCAACATTTCAAGAATTTAAAAACCTTACAATGACTGTTGGACAGATGGATTTGAATACAATAAAGAACAGAACCAACTGAAGTACTTCATTCAAGAACTCCAGGATAATAGGAATGGATGCTTTGGATAGAATGGACAATGCATCTAACTAAACAGATATTATATACTATGTTATATATAACATTTTCAGATGTTTAGACACCTGTGTAAATATTTACTTTGTTTTAGTTTTTTTTCTCTCTTGAAATTTATTATTGCAATTCTCTTCCATCTTTACCAGTTTGAAATTACTCTTTAATGCTTGTTATTATTTGCTTCATGATTTTCACTTTGTCATATGCAAGTTTTGACAGAATATTGTATTTTCATTTGTAAAATAATAAAAATATTAAAAAAAGAGGGACACATAGAATATGTATGAGGGGGAAATGGTGTATACTGCCTACCTTGACCTGGCCAAAGAGTTCTGTACAATACCCCACTCAAGAATTGTTGGCAAACTCTCAGAAGTAGGAATAAATCCTTATATAACTCACTGGGTTGTTGGCTGGCACACAGATAGTACCCAAGAAATCAGGATGGGCGAGACCACCCCCACCAGGAGAATAGTCACCAGCAGAGTACCCCAGGGGTCTATGTTGGGCCTGCTCCTGTGTGGCATCTACATCTCAGAAGTAAAGGCTAATGTCAATGGCCTCTGGCTCATCATGTTCGTAGATGATTGTAAATTGGGGGCTATCATAAATTCCCCCCATGACAGCAACATCCTACTAGAGGGTCTAACACAAATGACTGATCCCAAAGCCATGGATCAAAACTCAATGTGGAGAAAAGCATTATAGTGCCCTTTGGGAAATCATCCACCCAAGCTAACTACTCCATCAATAAAAACATCCCTAAGTGTTGAGAACATATGTAGACAGTAATCCGGCCTTCAACCAACACATAGCCAAGATAGTAACAAAATCATTCTATGCCACCTAACTCATAAGCAAGGTTAGGGCATCCAGGTCCACAGAAATTATAGTACCACTACACTCAGTCCTTATCAAACCCATCATTGAATATAATGTCCCCTTTGGCATGTACTTAGCCAGGCACTTGCAACAATTGGAATGCCCTCAAAGGTTCCTCTCCAAGAAAATCCAGAGTATGAATACCCCGTCCTACACAGACTGCCTTAAGGCCCTATCTCTGTACTTAGTTTCCTACAAGTTACTGAGAGGCTGTCTGATAATGAACTTATCCAAAATATAATAAAAGAAGCAGGCCTTTCATAGCTCTGTCTCTTATCATATTTTAGTTTGTTTACAAGGTTGCAGACTGATCCACAGAATTTCAGCCACAATCCAGGAGTACTGTCTAGTTAAGTGATTTGCTTAGTCACAATAAACAGAACATGCTGGAGGGATAGATTCCTGTCCCAGAGACTTCACATACTCTGGAACAAACTACCTATCTATATCAAACAATGCTCCTCATTAGCACTCTTCAAGAAAAATCTTGATGATTGGATAGGAGATAGGAAATTCACCCCAGGGATCACTTCTGTTGTTCTGCTTGACAGTGGCACAGGAAAATAATTTTCTTGGGTGGAAAAAGCCAGGTACCATTTGGCTAGGCTTATATAGACCCTAGGGCCAATAGCCTAGTACCTACCATGAACCTATGAACCTATATGGAACAAAGGATCATCTGTTGCTAAATAAAGTCATAATGGAGAACTGCAAAAAGTGGAAGAATCTAAGTATGACATGGATTGATTACAAAAAAGCATTTCATAGTATCCCACATTCATGGATAAAAGACTGCTTAAAAATGTATAAGATGCATCCTACACTGATCAACTACATTACAGTGACCATGAAACGGTGGTAGACCACTTTGCAATTAAGCCATGATAAAGGACAAATTATTATTCCAGGGATAAAAATCCAAAGGGGGGTTTCCAGGGTGACTGCCTGTCACCTCTGCTATTCTGTCCTTCCTTAACCCATTAAGCTGTCTACTTAACAGATTAGGCTATGGCTATAATTTGGCTCCTAGAAAACAATGAAGTGTAAAGACTTATCTTCTGTTTGTTGATGATTTAAAACTGGATAGCTCATCAGATGAGGAAATGGAAGCAAAACTACAAGTTGTTAAAACTTTTTCAGATGGTATAAGAATGTCATTTGGTCTTGATAAGTGTGCAAAAGCAACCTTTAAAGCAGAAAAACTGCAGCACAAAGAAAACATCTGTTTGGGGCAAGAATGTGATATAAAAGAACTTGAGCAAGGAGATCAAGATGGCTGCCATCCTATAGACTCTGTTATCCATCAGCTCTGTCATACGCTACAAAAAATATCAACTTTTTCGGCTTGAGAGTCTCTCTCTTTTAGGTACAATAATCCTAGTACCTGGCAGATTGTAACACAGTTCTACATATCATTTCATCAAAAACAACTTTGGACACCTAAATCAAGGAAGATTACTGTGGATTTCTGTGGGGTCCCTCTCCATGTGCTTTTTATGGGGTCTGTTGCTCTTGCTTGGCCTTCGCTTTTCTAAAACAACAAAAGAAAACTAAAGATGTCAACTGATCCTGACCGTATGGATATACAAACTAGCAAAACTAAATTTTCTACAATAGCCTCCCCTGAGAAGGATGCTTAGACAAAGAAACTTAGAACAGGGAAACAACAATAATCCACTAAAGCAGCTGGCAAAGGCAGGCCGGAAAATACAAATCTAGAAGACTTAAAATTAGCCCTCCATCCTATTCAAATGGCTATACAGGACTTTTCTGAGCAACTAAAATCCTTTGGAGACGCTATCAACCAAATTCTTACCAGAATAAAAAAAAACTGAGGCAAAGGTATTTGACAATGAAATTAAAATTGAACAGATCCAAAAAGAAACCAGCTCCAACACTTAAACTATTCAGGAAATGCAACAGAAATTACTGGATCTGGAGGCTAAATCTAGACATAATAATATTATCATAAGAGGCATACCAGAACGGATTGATCACAGCAAACTTCCAGAGTCTGCCATCTCAATATTCGGGTTAATTTTGGAAAATTCAGTAGACACTACTCACATAATTATTGAGAGGGATCACAGAGCTCTTAGACCACATCTGGATTCTGACAAGCCAAGACTGGTGTACACTAAGTTGCTAAACTACCAACATGTTATTAAACTACTGACAGCGGCTAAAAACAAGAAACATATCACCTGGAATGGGAATAAAATCTACCTCTCCCATGACCTCCCATCCCAAATAAAGCTAGAAAGACAAAAACTTGCTCCCTTCTGTGCATATCTCATTAAAAAGCAGATTAAACTTCAGATGAGATATTCTAATACACTGACTTTCCAACACCATGGCACGAAATACTCTGCTGGCAATATTAAAGAAGCTACAGCAATCTTCATAAGCATTTTTAAACAAACACTTGAAATGGATACAGTCAAATGCTGAACATCTCCGGATTTAAATTACTTCACTCTCCTCTACTGATTGCAATGCCAACATAGCTTAAAATCACAGCTTTCTGCCTAAGCGCCACTGTTTAAACACTTACCCCCTCTCTGGACTTCTTTTCGCCAGCCGAACGACAAGTTTCCACCTAGACATGCATTCTCCGTGATGTTTCTGAAGCCTAAAATCACTACTGGAAACCTCACATTTCAGTGCCGTTATCTCCAAAGCATTGGATTGCTGCCTTCTCTTGCTCCATTTGTTGCTCCTTGTCGATTTGGTCCATTAATCTGGCGATAAAGCCAGGAGTAAGTACTTTTAGCTTCCTTGTACTTCTTTCACCCGGCATGAATGCTCTGCCATTTTCTCTGGTGCTGTCAACACAGAAACTGAGGTTAAACTTTCAATTAAGTTACAGTACCTTTTTATGTGCCCTGGACTGCTGCAAATTAACCTGTATTGCTATCACCGAGGAAATATTCAGTTTCATTATTGCTGACTCTTCTATATTTCACCTTCTGATAAATAATGCTAATGCTTTATTACTGTTAAAGTTCTAATTGCATACTATGCTGTTGGCTTTTGTAACAAATACTTCAAGTACTCTGAGTTGGTTAATTACTTGTTTGCAGCTTGCATCTATTACATAAGATTAGTATAAAAATGACACATAGACAGTTTGCCTCCCTATGTGAAGGGAAAAAAAAAAGGAGATACTTTTTTCGGACTTGCACTTGTAGCTCTGACTTGTAATATGTGTTTATTGTTACTGTAAGGCTACTAACTGAATGACTGACACTTGGTTATTGCAGATTTGCTTAGGACAACCTGCTTATATATTTAATGTCTACAGTGAAGCCTCTTGCAAATGATTATTGTGACTGACATATATTGCTTTTAAAACCTAGCCTGTTATATCCATTACTTTACTGTAAGCTGACTATTAAGTGAACAATCATACTGTTAGCTAACAAAAGTGCCCTTATTTTATCTCTACTTCTAGTACTTATCAGGATTTACTTGTATGCCTACTAATAGAAGATCTTTAGTGTCAATATAATTTTGTTGATTTACAAGATTGTTTTATGCATGGAACTGGAATGGAATAGGGCACATAATATTACTTAATAACCTGTTTACATTTTTAGGCTCATTTCAAGTTAACTGGTGCAAGTTAAAGCTGTGTTTCTTATTGAGTCTACTGGCTCTGGGGTTGGCTTTCAGATATATAAGACATAGGGGTGTTCTATGGATCTCACTATTTGTGACTATTGCTAAACTGAACAAACTCTTTGCCTGCATAGCCTCCCCTAGTTTGATGCCTGAAGCTAGTTTGAGTATTATACTACATAAATCAAAGCATCATTTATATTTTCCTTAATGCTTACTTCTATTTGCTTATCCTACACTAGTCACCTACTGTGATATATCAAATCAAATCACATTGATTTGGTAATTCTCTCAAAACATACAGCTTTCAAAGGGATCTTTAAATTTCTCCGTGACAATAGTTGTTTGCTGTCTTGCCATATATATTTGTCATGGGACTAGCGTGTAGTCTGTTAGGAAACGTTATGCTATTTGTGCTCTTTAGGTTTGATTTTTTAGCTTTGCAACTTCATTGATAGTGAATTTATTGAAACATTACTGCTCCAAGCTTCACGTACTACATCTCTCCTTAATGTTCTAATACTTAATTTTCCATGTTCCTCCAGGCTAAGTAGTTTGTGGTTAGGCACAGGATCACTGCATGAAGAGCTAAGTACCTTTTCCCACTCATTGTATATTGTTATGCTCTCTGTTCTTTCTCTATTTTTTACTTCATCTTCCCCTCCCTCAGAATACAATGAAGACTTCTTGGAATATGGTTAATTGAGTCATGGAATATCAAGGGATTGCAATCAGGAAAGAAAAGGAAACTCGTTCTTCATTTGGTCTTCAAATCTAAACTAAATATTATTTTCATAAAGGAAACATATATGTCGATTGATCAATGGAATCCTATTCAGGGGAGAAAATGGATTAAGTCTATCATAGCATCCGGTAAAAAATCTAATAGTGCTGGGGTGGCCATTATTGTTAAGGAAACTTTTCAGGAAGATATTAAGCACTATGGTTCAGATCCTGAGGGTAGATGGTGCTATATAATGACCAACTGTTCCCACCTGGACAAACCTATCTTGTTGCTCAATGTATATGCCCCAAAATTTGATTGTGTCTATATACAAAATTCTCTCTTCCTTCCCTAATCATTATTATATATTACGTGGAGATTGCAACTCTGTCCAAGACCCCATGACAGATAGAACTAACACTAAAGCCAAATATAATAAACATGCATTCTTAACCATTTTGGAACTCAGAAGTGATTTCAATCTATTTGACCCGTACATTTACCTACCCAATAACTCTTCCATTAACAAATTTATTTTTTACTCTCATTGTCACAAAAGCTGGTCTAGACTGGATCTCTTCTTAATTTCCAGTGTTTTTTTAAATTTCATTAATTCTTTTTACAATGATCCCAGATTCCTTTCAGACCACTTTAAAATTACCCTTAATATTGATTGGTGTACTAAATCTGCTATTAGTAATAGAGGCTTTCTTTGGTCGTTAAACCCAAATCTCCTAAAGAAAAAGGATCTATTACAAGAATAGATAGGGAGGGTGGCCTAATGGTTAAGGTTTGTTTGCCACACACACACAGCAGGGTTTGAGTCTCAAGGGGGATAATTGGCTAGGGCTTAAAATGGCCCAAGGGTTTTTTGCTAGTACTAACCTGCACACTAAAAAAAGAAATAGACTCTGTCTTGGAACACTTCCTTAACTCACTTAATTCCAATATACTTCATTTAGATATGTTCTGGGCCTCCATTAAAGCATTAATTAGAGAATCCATTATAAGTAAAGCCTCTTTTTATAAGAAAAAATTCTTCCTCAAAGAATCCGAAGTTAAGCATGAAATTACTAAACTGGAATTGGACCTAGAAACAAATTTTAAACAAGAAACGGAGAAACAACTAATTCATTTACAGGAGAAGCTTCACTGCTTACATGCTAAAAATCTTTCTTTCCAATAAATCAAAACTCTAGACAATTACTCAGAATGGGCTCAATTTTCCTCCAAATTATTGGCAAGATTAATCAATCAAAACAAACCTTCTCCTCTTATCACAGAAATAACATACCGAGGTCAAACATACCACAAAAATCATGATATAATTAAACTTTTTGAAAGTATATATATTCACTTATATAACCCAAGTGATTTTAAGTTGAATATGTCAGAGTTAGAACCATTTCAAAACCAGCTAAACTTTCCCAAACTTAATAAGGAACAATAAGAGTCCTTATGTTCCCCTATCACTCAACAAGAAATAATTGCAACTATTAATAATCTCAAACCAAATAAAGCGCCAGGCCCAGACAGTTTTACCACTGAATTGTATAAAGCCTTTGCTCCTAAACTATCCAAGATCCTGTTACATCTTTTTAAATATATCATCCAATATAGAATAAATGACCCCCATCTAAACGCTTCTAAAACAATTTTTATTCCTAAATCAAACTCCGACCTTAAGAACCCTTGGAACTATAGACCTATCTCCCTAATTAACCTGGACATAAATATTTTTGCTTCCTTACTAGCCAACAGAATTAAATCCATTATCTCTTATATTATTTCACCTGAACAATCAAGTTTTATACAACACAGACAAACCTTTGACCACACTCTCAGTCTTGATGCTATGATGTCCCTCTCTACTCTCTCCCATACCCCCTATTTATTCCCTAGTTATTGATGCTTCTAAAGCCTTTGATCGGCTTAATATTGACTTTTTACTTGCGATTCTTTCCCGCTTCAATATACCCCAGGCTTTCATACATATTATCAAAACTCTGTATTTTAAGGCCCACACCACTTTACAAATAAATAAGCTATTAGCCTCCAGCATTGATATTGAGGTTGGGGTGAGGCAGGGCTTCCCACTGTCCCCCTACCTTTTTAACCTCTATCTTGAACCCCTATTTCTTTTAATTACTCAAAAAACATTCCACCACATTCCTGCTCTCCATGGTATCTACATTCCTCTATCAGCTTATGCTGATGATCTAAATCTCTGTTATTCTCTTCCTAACTCAGACCTTCAGATAATTCTACTTTCAATTGACTCCTTCTCAAAACTATCTAACTATAAATTAAATCCCAGTAAATCATTAATCTTTCTGACCAAGTCCTACTGTCAACTCTGTATTGATGCAAAATCTCTGGAATTTAGTATTAACCAATCTGTACAATACTTAGGGGTCTCATTTCACCAAGATGCCTCTCATTATTATCACAGCAATATTATAATCCTATGGTCGAACATCCAAAAAAGAACTTAAATAGATGGTCAAAACTCAAACTTCTATTCCTAGCTAAAGCAGCCACAATTAAAATGAATATCCTTCCTTGATTCTTATACATTTTAATGCCTCTAACTTAGTAATTTATAACAATTTCTTTAAATCTCTACACTCTTCCCTTTCCAAGTTTCTATGGTCTCCCAAATTCATTAGAATTATTTAAAAAAAGCTCTCTTACCCCAAAGAAAAAGGAGGCCTTGGCCTACCAGGTTTCAAATTATACTATGATATTATTAATTGCAATAGAACATTAGCCATATCTGATTTTTGCCAAAGTCCTCGATTTGGTCCCCAGTTTGGATTAAACTATTTTACAACTATGTTATCATTTAACTTTAACCCTAAAGCCTTCCATTTCCTAAATAGGGAAAACCTGAATAACATTAACCTACGTATATCTTTAAAACGTAAAATAATCAGCTTACAAAAAATCTTTGAATCCCTAAACCTTTTTGCTACTTTCAACTCCCTACAGACAATTCACCCTAATCCTAACCTCAAACTAAGTAATAACTAAGATTAACTTAGACCAATACACTCTTCTAAAGGATAAATCTATTTCAGATTTCTTTCCTTTTAGGCATGACCCTATTACAGTTACAAGAATTCAGATGAACCTCCCCAAAAATATACAATTATCATAAGACAAATAAAATAACTCTCTCACACTATCTTAGATGAGCCTTCCTTAACTGCAAATGATATTACTTCTTGCCAATCTATTTTGAAAATATTCCTCCTTAAAAAGATAATTATTTCCAGCTCCTATAAGCTTATTAGTTCTATTAAAACACAAAAAAGGAGATATTTCATTCTAAGTACTGGTTTGACCAACATTCCTCAATTTCAACTAGTCAAATCTCCAAATCCATCCAAATATCCTCTCAATTCACCCCCTTTAAAAAACTAAAGTATACTCAACTCATGTAATTAAATAATGCCTATCTAGCTCCATGCATTTTAAATAAAATATATCCCAATATCTCCCCCTTTTGCCCATTTTGTCCTAATCAAAAAGCCGACCTTATTCACATTTTTTGGAGCTGTAAATGTACCTATAAACTTTGGTGTTCCCTAAGGGTTCACTTAGAAAAAATGGGCTATGAGAAATCCACCCTGTCCTGGAAATTCACCTTACTTTATATTCCTCCCCCTGGGTTATCCAAATTACAATTCAGTATTCTAATTTCTCTCTTTATGCTAGTTAAATATTATATTACATTTAATTGGAAAGAGAGGTCCTTGCTTTCATGGGATGGTTTTAAATGCCTAGCTACTCCCCACTTATCAGCTCACAAGCATCTTATCTATAACATGAGTCTTCGTCCTTATTTTATGGAATATTGGATGATGATGCTTGATTATTTCTTATTCTAATGTAACCCGTGTTTACTGTTGAAAGGGCAAAGTGTACAAATATATATAGTTGTTTGTTATTATTGTTCATTATTGTATATAGTTTTGTTGACCTTATTGCTAAATTTGAATAAAAAGATTTCAAAAAAGAAAAAGAACTTGAGCAAGAGGAAGTTTATAAATATTTGGGAATTGATGAAGGATCAACAATAAAACATGAACAAATGTGAATAAAACTTCATAAGGAATATTTTAGAAGACTTAAATTAATCCTGAAAACAGTGTTGACATCTAGAAACAAAATTCAAGCTATAAACCAATTTGATTTTCCTGTCCTAACTTACAGTTTTCATGATTGACTAGCACCAAAACATGTTGGGCAGATTAGATAGGAAAACAAGAAGGATGATTCATGCTCACCAAATGATTTATAAAAATCATTGTATACCACAATTATATATTCCTCCATTCTGAAGGAGGTATGGGCTTTCTTGAAACTGATTACATGTATAGATCTGCAATTGTGAGACTGCACACATATCTGCTGACCTCACAAGACTCAAATGTAGTGAACATTTTGAAACACAAGGAGAATAAATCTAAGATTACTTCCCTGCTTAGTCTAGCAGAAGCATATCGACATCAAAGAGGAATGGAAATCAAACCAGAAGTAGCTAAAATTCAGACAACAAATGAATATGACAAAAAACAAAAGAAAGAACATAAGGTGAAGGATCACATGAAAAGGCAAGAAATGTAGAAAAATGTATAAATATATTTGCAAGTATCGAAAACTTCTGGAAAAACCTCATGTTGAGCAAGATCGAATGTAGGAATGGTTAAGGAGAGGCAAATTCAAACCAAAAGATGAAAGATAGTGGGCTATGCACACATTAGATTACAAAGTACATTGAGCATGTGGGAGAAACAAACAAATGTAGGTTTTGTAAAACAGAAATGGAAACAGTTGCATACCTCGTTGCTGGTTGTGCCATACTAATGAGAGAAGGGCTGTATACTGAAAGGCATAATAATGGGGCAAGACTGTTGCACTGGAGATTGTGTAAACATTATGGTAATGAAGTAGCTGAAAAACACTGGAAACGTGAGCCACACAGCATCATAGAAAATGATGAAGTCTGCATCACATGGGATCACCCATTACCAACAGTTTAAAAGACAGATGCAAGAAAACCAGATATAGTGGTCCAAGAAAAGAAGACAAAAGTAGCATTGATCATTGAAATCTCTACACCCAGTGACTACAGTGTCTTGTGTACAGAGAGACACAAAGTCATAAAATATCAAAATCTGCAGGCAGAAACAAGAGCAATGTTTAAGAAAGATACCCAGGCAGTTCCAATAGTAGTAGGAGCAACGGATCGTACAAAAAAGAATCTACAATCATATTTACATATGTTATCAATACATGTAACTCTATACAAATTTCAGAAGGAGTCATTACTGGGCAAATTATGTACTGTGAAGAGCACTTCTAGCTAACATCAAAGATTGAAACAATACTAATTTCATGAACTTTAATCGTACTTTGACTTGGGAATGGGGTCCATTCCCATCATGGTAATAGAAACCCAATAACACTTCCACTATGTGTGAACGAAGTTCAAACTACTGAGGATCTGACTCATCAAACTCCAATAACCCCCAAAAAATAGCTGGAAAAAAGACACATTTTAAGTTCTTTTTGCAGGGGGTCAAGCCCCCCTGCATCCCCCTTGATCTGGTAGTAAGCTTCCCCTGCACTCCCAGACTTATATATATATATATATATATATATATATGTATATGTATACCAACTGCATGGTCACACCAACCCAAAGAAGGGGGAGAATTACCCACCAAAAGGGTATCATTGCCAAGCACAACTTGCCAACAGTAATTTCCTATGGAGGAACTCCACTCCTCAGCAAATTGAACCTCAGGCAAATGACACTCCAAAATTCAATTTTCATCCACCAGTAGGGTAATGCCTAAGGACACACTACCATTGGCACAAAAGTACTTCCTTTATGACATTCCAAACATCTTCAAACTATTTTCATCTAAAGAGGCACTAGGTAACCATGTACAAAGGGTAGGTTCTGGAAAACATGTGACACAAAATAAGTATATTTATTCATAGACAGTCCTTGGCATATCTGAAAACATATTTCATTTACTAAACCTAGATGTTATATTTAATGCCTAACAAAGTATTTTTAAACCTAAGTATTTGGGGGGTTATTGGAGAAAAGAAGAGACATTCAAAATGAATAACTCCTGAGGTAAAGAGGAGAAGAAAACATGCATAAGCAAATCAGCAGAACTGCAGTAAATATTTTACAGATGAGAACCTCTAGAGGTCTGTGCAGTCTGTATAGCAAAACACCATTCTAAGTTTCTGTATGACTGCATAGGACATGTAATACTTGTTAGCAATGGGTTTAATGAGTAATAGACATACTGCCTTACACTACACATGATCTTAGCCAAAAGGGAGAGAAGCAATCTAGGCCAAGAAATGACACAGTCATCTCTGGAAATTAAAATAAGATAAAGTAGTCACTGATTTACTAATGCTGACACAGAGTACTTAAAATATTACAAGAGAGAGCTATACAAATATAGAAAAGAATACCCTGTAATTGTAAAAAAAAAACTGTAAGTCATAATCTACAATTTCATATCATCGGCAGCAGAGAGAATCCAAAACTTACGTCTTACCAACTAGACAAAGCTTTGTCAATCACTCACTCATAAATTCATTCATTGTAATATTCACTTTATCTCCCTGGTATCACAGGGAAGCTGAAGTCTATCCCAGCAAGCAATGGGCCTAAGGCAGGAACCAGACGTGGATGAGACACCAGTCCATTACAAGATGCAGACACATTCAGAAAGACACAACACAAACAAGTAAACACACACACACACACACACACACACACACACACACACACACTTGCACACAATTCAAAGTATTGGCAATTCAACTATTCACATTTCCATCAGATGTGGAACTAAACCAGAGACCCCGGTACCGACCCATGTAAACACGAGGACATTCAGACCTTGCATATAAGACACTCCATCATGATTCTTTTAATTTTACTTACAATGAGGAATAAAAACAGCAGGAAGACAAATATTTTTGACCATCTAAGCAGTTTATACATTGCCATCATATGAAAAAAAGTAGAAAAAAATAGTCCCTAGAAACATACCTTTCAACAGTACAGATTTTAGCAGAATGTCCAGATTTGTGCCTCATATTTTTGGTCCATATTTCATAAAATTGTGGTTTTCTGGCAAATCATTGGCAAGTTATTAAAGATTTAAGTCAGAAAATAATGATAGACATTTGAGTTTCAGACTTCATACCCTTCAGAAAATTCACACTAACAAAAAAATCTGTTATTCTATCAACTTTCTAGGTTTGTAAGAGCAATATTTAAAAATTGTCCTTATTTTTACCCCCCATTATTTATGGCGTTATCAGAATTTTACTCTAAGAGGTTGAGAGGTATGCCTAGAAATGAAAATCCATGGAAAAGTAAAACCTTCCCTGAAGATACTAACCAGCACTAGTCGTACTATCAGGAAATAGCCACAAGAGGGAGACAAAAACTACAAAACTGAAACGCTGCACTGTGCACAAATGTAAAATGAGTGAAACAGTCTATATGAAAGAGAATCCTTGAAAATAGTCAATTAACTTCAAGGTACAGTAGCGATGCCTGTCTCACGGTAATAAGGTTATTGTATGTCTGTGATGCCTGATAAGTCTTTGATTTTAGTTGCACTTTTATTTATGATAAATCATGTAGTATACATGTATATTTGGATTTTAATGCAGCAGTTAAGTACATAATTTCTTGTGGTTAAAAACTTAAATCAATGACTCTTAGTACCTAAGATTCAGAGTCAGGACTCAAATAAAAATATTATCATGGAAATATTCCTGAAGATAATAACAATAAAGTGAATGGTTAAGGTGAAGTTCCAAAACCCCTCAAGATAAAGGTTTTAAACTAAAGTGAAAAATGAACATGAAGAGAGACAACAGACTGGAAAATGAGTTGCAGTGTACACTGGCAGTGATGGCCTTGGGACAACTGATGGCCTAAGCAAAAGGGTTCCACAGCACCCCCCCACGCACACACACACACACCCACAGATCACCGGGTAACCCCATCCTGGTGTACCTACACCATCCAGATTAATATTTTTTCTTCATTTTTCTCACATGTTATCTTACTCTTTAGGTTTTCCTGTTTTCATTCAACACATTTTAAAGAAACTATTTCTTTAAAACAAAAAATAAATAAACAAATAAATACTGGAAAAGCACCCCTGCTACAGCGGCACCCTAGGCAGATTGCTAGTTGCCCTATCCCTAAGGCCAGCTATGCACATTGGTAATGTAATACTTTAACAATTCTGTCAAATATTTTAATGTGCATCATAGCCTAAAGTAAAGTGTCATAACAATGAAGTATATAAAAGAGAATATAAATGTATTATGTGTGAAATAATTACTGAATTTATTTATTTATTTAACATTTGTTTGCCAAGATACTCCAACTACACAAGTGTCCGTTTTCAGCAGAGTCCTGGGGAGAAAAACTCCACGCATTTACAGAGAGAAAAAAATTACAAAAGAGACATTACAGAGTAGTAGCATAAAGATCATTATCATCATCATAGGATCATAGGAAGTTACTAGGCTATTGGTCCTGAGGCCCTTATAAGCCTAGCCAAGAGTTTAGCCCATGTTTAGACAAATCAGCACCCGATGACCCTGTCCAGCAGGGGCATGGGTGGAATCCCAGGGGTATATTTTCTGTTTCCCATCCAGTTATCCAGGATGCACTTAAAAAGGGGTAAAGAGGTACTCTGCTTGATGTGCAGATGGAGTCTATTCCATAGAAGGGGGAGTCACTGGGACACAAATCTGTCCCACCAACAAGTCTTGTTGATGTCACAGACCAGGTTGAGGCCGCGCGTGTGAGTTACTGGAGTGGAACTTGACTTGCGGTTATGCAGCAGTGCCATCAATGTGGGATCCATGATTGCCTTGTATGCCAGACAGAGGTCACTTCTGAGGAGTCTGTATGAAACCAAGTAGAGGGATAGGGATTTTATCCTATCTGTGTATGGTAAATGTTTGAGGCCATGGATTCTCCTGGTGAGGAACCTCTGTGGTCTCTCCAGCTGCTGCATGTGCTTTGCAAGGTACATGCCAAAAGGGCATTGTACTCGATAATGGGCCTTATAAGGGAAGAATACAGGGATGTTATGACCTCCTTGTCCCTGGATGAGATACCCTTACTTATGAGGTGGGCCATGTAGAAGGCTTTCTGTGCAACAGAAGCAACATGGTGGTCAAATGTCAGGTTGCTATCAACCTGGGTGCTCAAATCCCTCACAACTGATTGAGTGCTTAGGATGTTGTTATTAATGTGATAATTTGTGGGGATGTCACTCTCCCCAAAGGGGATGATGATGCATTTTTTGGTATTCAGCTTGAGGCCATGTTTCTGGCACCAGTCATTTGTCTGAGTGAGACCCTCTTGGAGGATGCCCACATCACTAGGGGAATTAATGACATAACCCAGCTTACAGTCATCTGCAAACTTGGTCAGCCATAACCCACTGGTTCTGGTCTGCACCTCAAAAAAGTATATTCCAAATAACAAACGCCCCAAGACCAAACCCTGGGGTACGCCACTTGTTACAGGTCTACTGCTTGAGGTGGCTTCCCCTATGTTGACTACGTGGGTTCTATCAGTGAGACAGTTTGCTACCCATCTGGTAACATGTGGATCGATGCCTAGTTGAGAGAGTTTATCTATTATGCCCGAGTGGGGAATAGTGTCAAAGGCTTTGGCCAGGTCAAGGTAGGCAGTGTGCACCGTCTTCCCCTCATCCATGGCTTTGGTGACTGTCTCAAAGAAGTTGACCAAATTTAGCAGACATGACTTCCCCTTGATGAAGCCAAACTGTGTGGGATCAAGTGTTTGGAGGTTCCCAATGTCCTTGTTGATGAGGTCCATGATAATCCATTCCATGGCATTGTAGGTCAGGCTAGTTAGGCTGATAGGTCTACAATTTCCCAGATCGGTGGACACTCCACCTTTGTGTAATGAGATGACAGTGGCTGTCCTCCACTCACCTGGGATGAAGCCAGTACTCAGGCTTTAGTTGAATAGGGTGCCTAGTGGTGCTGCAAGTTCCTGCCCGAGTTCACATAGGATGCAGCCTGGGATGTTATTGGGTTCCATGGAGGTGGTATTTTTTGCCTTTGAGAGAGCAGTGATGCCCTGTTCCATAGATATAAGGGGAAGGGGGCAGGTACTGGGGATGTCCTGATTTGCTGATGGGGGGGACAGAGGGTAAAGTTTTAGCTTAATCTGTCAGCCAGCAAGTTTGCTATATCTACGGCATTTGTATATGTGGTGTCCTTGACCACCAGTCCTGAATGGATCTAGGTGCTTCCTTTGAGGTTGCGGACATATGTGAAGAATGCCGTATGATTGTCTCTAGTAGATGCGGCTAATTTGGACTTGAAGTTTGCTTTGGAGGATTTCATTAGTGCTCTTATTTGCTTGTTCAGGCTAAGGAGACATTGCTCCTTCTTGGTCTTGGACAGCAATTTTTTCCTTTTGTTATAGAGTTTATTTATTCCATATGTCCACCAGACAGGTTTACTCTACCTTGCAGGGGATGATTTAGTCCTGTTGGGTATTCTTGATTCCATGCATCTATATAAATGTTCTTATAGTGCTTTGCTGTAGTTTTGGATATTGGTGCCAGTTCCTACAGAGGGGGAGGGGGCTCTGAAGCTCTTTATACCACCCTTCAGGAGGCTGTAATCAGCTTTGGAGAAGTTTTTATGTCTGATCCTAGCTAGAGGGGGGTTGAGGGAGATGGTGATTTCGAAAGTGACCGCTTTGTGGTCGGATCATACCAGGTAAGATGATACTATAGGGATGCTGCAGTGGTTACCCATGTTGGTTGATACCAAGTCCAAGATATTATCAACCCTTGAGGGGGTATCGACTAGCTGTTCCAAGGCATTTGCATTGACAAAATCAAGGAATCTCTGGCCATTTGTGCTCTGGCATGATTAGTTCTTCCAGTCTATGTTTGGGAAGTTAAAGTCACCCAGGATCAGGGTAAAGGTTTGAATGTTGATAGATTCAAACAGGTCCAACTAGGCGGATTGGGCATCTTTCAGATTTGGGGGCCGGTAGCTAGCTATGATTTGAATAGGGGTCTTGTCAATAGTTAACTGCACCTGGAGTGTCTCCTGTGCGTCATACTGTTTGACCAGCCTGGAGGTGTGTATGTCTTTAATGTATATTGAAACTCCACCTCCTTTGGCTTTATTGACCACAGTTTGGGGTCTGAATGTATGATAGGATGAGTAACCAGGTAAGACTGGGGTGCTGTCAGCAGCTTTGAACCAGGTTTCTGTGACTGCACAGATGTCAGCATTTTCCAGGGTTAGGAATGCTTGCAATGAGTGCAGTTTCATGTTTAGACTCCTAGCGTTTAGCAGTATGACCTTTAATTTGTGTTTTGTTGAAATTTTTATATTGGTAGTTTTAACCTCATCACTTTTCCTAAAAAAGGCACTATAGGGAAGGCAAGAGCCTTTGCCAGAAGCCTGAAGCCCAGGTGAGACAGATGCAGGTCATCTCTGCCAAGGCATTGTGGTCTGTCGATCATATCTTCTCAGGCTGTCAAGTACTGAACTCCCCCTGGAATGACACCAGAAACTAAGCCAATTGTTAAAGTAAATAATTTTCTACTTGTATTGAGGCATCATTCTGGGTGATGTCAGAATGCTGCTTAAGGCTAGGGACATACCTGCTTGGGACACATAATCATTGAGCTCAATCATGTCAATCTTCATATATCCAGAGAGGTACATCTCAAGTCATTCACACCAACATGGACTATGACAAAGTCATAACAGTACCTGTTGTTGAGAGACTTGAGTGCCTGTGTGATATGGTGGATTCTGGCACCTGACAGACAACTAACCGTGACTTTCTCCTTATCCAGCCTGGTGAGAGGCACATCTGTGTGTCTCACAATGGAGTCTCCTATGACTAATATGTTGGGTTTATGGTGAAGCCTTAGTAGTTGTGAGGCACAGGTGTGTGGACTATGTGTGATATGTGGAGTGGAGGGCTGTGTAGATTGCGTGTGTTTTTGCCTCAAAGGTTTCCTTTGTTTGGGTATGTTTATGTGGAGGACCTCTGCATATGTAGGTTCATAGGTTCATAGGTTCATACTAGGCTATCTGCCCGAGGGCATTTACAAGCCTAGCCCATAGTTTTGTGGCTTACGCCACCCCTTTAGTATGGGGAACTATACCCATTATTTTGCTGTGCTTCTGTTGAGCAGTGACACTGAGGTAATCCCTGGGGTATATCTGCGATCTCCCATCCATTGGTCAAGATTTCTCTTGAACAAGGCCAGCGAGGTGCTCTGCCTCACATATACCGGGATTTTATTCCACAGCATAGGGAGTCTTTGGGTGATGAATCTATCCCTCCAGCACGTCCTATTAATAGCCGTGTCGAGGTTTAAGTCTCCGCCTTGTGACTCTGACGGATCTAGATTTTTGAGGTGAAGCATATTCATCAAATCTGGGTTTGACATGGCCTTGTATGTTAGGCAAAGGTCACCTCTGAGCAAGTGATGGCGACTGAATAGAGCTGGAGTTCTTTCAGTCGGGCAGCATAGGACAGATGTTTGAGACCCTTTATCCTTTTGGTGAGGAACTTTTGTGGCCTCTCCAGCTGCTGCAAGTGTCGGGTCAGATACATTCCGAATGGGGCATTATACTCAATCATTGGTCTGATGAGTGATGAGTATAGGGAGACTATGACCTCCCTTGATCTAGATGAGAATCCCTTCATGATAAGGTGGGCAATGTAGAAGGTCTTCCTAACTACTTTAGCTACATGGGTGTCGAATGACAGACTACTATCAACCTGGGTCCCCAGGTCCCTGATAACTTCTTCTGTGCTCAGTGGATTGCCACCTAGGTGTGTTTTGTGTAGGTGTGGGTGGTGTTTGAGGTGTAGTGATTGTGTTGACAACCTTTTCAGTGCCAGATATACTGGCTTGAGGGGGAGAGAGCTTGGACTCTAGGTTCCTAATGTAATTGCATCTCTCACAAATTGTGTTCCTAGGTTGTAGTAGTAGATGGTTGTCCATGTACATGACACAGTTGCTACACTGTCTCAGGATGCCCATATCAACCAGACTGGCAGAAGAAACTGTAGGAAATTGTTCATCCACATTTGTCAGAATCTGAGGAAGAAAGGCCAGGGAGAGCTAAGGGGAGGGCCTAAAGGCCAAGAGCTTAAACCAAAACTAAAAGCGTAGAATAACACTTAAGAATAGCACTTAACAATTTAGACAGGCTATAAACAAGCAGTAATAAATTCAACAGAATAGATGCAGTAGAACACTTTAGAGAACAGGTAGCAAGTAGCAGGAAGAAGCAAAGCAATCACACCTCCAGGCTAGTTGCTCAACATAATGCATCCAAAATTATCCAAGTGCAACTAACACTGGGCAAGACTACAATCCAGGTTGTAGCTTGTTACAGATCCCCCACCATGCCCCAGGATTCCCACTATTCATTTCTTAAGATACTGGAAAATATTAGGGCACAACCCAATGCCTTAATTATGGGTGATTTCAACTACCCCACCATCAACTGCAAAAACTACTCATGTACCAACTCATTCACTCAACGTTTTCTGGAAGTCATAAATTGCAATGCCTTTGATCAGCTTGTCCACACCCCCACCAGGGGCAACAATATCCTGGACCTGGTCATTACCAGTATGGGTAACCGGTGTTCCACGCCAGAGGTCAACTCCTCGCTGGTCAGATCCGACCACAAGCTAATCACCCTAGACATCCATATCCCACCCCCACCCCCATTAAGAAAACCACCGTCAAAAACTACTCCAAAGCCAACTTCATGCTTCCTAAGACAGAAGTGGCAAACTTCACAACACCCATGCAGACAGAAAATATTTTATTTATTTATTTATTTTATTTATTTATTTTACATTTGTTGACCGGGCTAGTCTGGCTGGATACATGTCCATTTTCAGCAGAGGCCCGAGGAGAAAAGCTCCACTAAATACTAAGTACATCACATAAAAAAAAAAGCTATTACTCTAAGATATAGGAAAAAATTTGAATTAATAAAAACACAAAGAAAGAAAGATAAATTCAAAAGAGAAACAAATTTACAAAATGCAGTTAGTGTCATGTTAGCAATTGAATATAAAATGTACATATTTAAATCAGAACAGAAAGAGGATGAGAAATGAAAAAGGTGGAGATGACAAGAGAGGAGGAGAAACAGAGTAAGAGAAAATGGTTAGTCAGGTGTACTGCAGGAACAAAGCCAATGATTTTGGAAGTACAGTTTAATTTTTTGTTTGAATTGAGGCAGGGATGTAGTTAGAGTTAAGTCACTAGGTAAGAGATTCCAACTTCTGCCTATTGTGTTAGTGAATAGAGAACCACCTGCTGTGTTGTTTACCTTTATAGATTGTGTCATGAGTTTAGTAGAGGAGCGAAGTGAGTTAAGATTGTTGTAAGGGATTAGAAGTTGAGAGAGTATTGGGGTGTTGTCAGGTTGGTGTAATATGTTGTGGGCTATAGTGAGTTGAGTAATTAGTAGGTAGTTTTGAAATTCAAGCCAGCCAAGTTGTTTTAAGTTAATACAATGGTGGGTCCTGAAAGGGTTAGTAGTGGCGGTTTAGCTATGTTGTTATAGCAATTTACAAGTTTGTTAAGATTGATTTTCTTAAGGTTTGTATAAATGGGGGAAGCATATAGGAGAGAAGATAGGAGATGAGATTGTGCAATTTTGGTTCTAGTTGCTGGGGTTAGAAAAGGTTTGATACGATATAGGGATCCAATTTTTCTATTAACAATCTTGATGGTGTTGTTAATGTGCTGATCGAAGGAGAGATTATTGTCAATGGTTATTCCTAAGAGTTTTGTAGTTGGATCAGGTGAGATGATAGTGCCATTGTTTGAGGAAATGGTAAAGTTTAAAGGGGGGGACCAGTGGTGGAGGAAAAGAGGAGGAGTTTAGTTTTTTTGGCATTTAGTAGGAGAAACCGTCTGGAAAACCAAGTTTCTACAGTGTTAAAGGTATTTTGGGTCAATGAGCTCAGTTCAGTAGAGGATGGTGCTGAGCAGATAAGGGTGGAATCATCTGCGTATTGTATGCAGGTTGCTTGTGGGATTGCAGTCTGAAGATCGTTAATAAAGAGGGAACAGAAGTGGACCAAGAATGGAGCCCTGGGGAACTCCGATGGAAATGGGTAGAAAGTGATGAGATATGGTTTCCCATATTACTGCTTGTTGTCTGTTGTTAAGATAAGATCTAAACCAATTAATGGCTAGTTTATCACAAGAGAGATGCAAGAATGTTAATTAAGAGAGTGTGGTTGACCATGTCGAAAGCTTTAGAGATCAATGAAAAAGCGGAAGAGTTGTTGTTTCGATTGATTTTGTTGATAGTATCTATAAACGAAAGAAGGGCAGTGGTGGTACTGTGGTGGGGTCTGAACCCATGCTGGCAGTTTGCTATTATGCAGTGGAGAGAGAAGTGTACCAGCTGTTGATGAATACATTTTTCCATGATTTTTGCTAGGGGTGAGAGAAGGGCAATAGGTCTAAAGTTGGAAGGTCAAGGAGTCACCACCTTTATGTAGTGGGATAATAATAGACTTTCCAGATATTAGGGATGGTTCCTTCTTGGATAGTTCTGTTGATAAGTAAGGATATAGGATATGCAATTTCTTTGGCAGCTTTCTGAAGGAAAAGAGAAGGGAGCTTGTCAGCAGAAGGGGTACAGGGTTTCAGTTTGTGAATGAGTCTGTAGATGAAAGAAGTAGATATAGGTTTTAGAGAGAAGTTGTAGGAGGAGTTTGTTATGTTAGTTGGAATATAAGAGTTATTAGAGTTCATTTGTTTGGCTAAGGATTGAATAGTTTCAGTGAAAAAAGAGTTGAAATAGAGGTACTACTGCTGAATCTTAAACAAGTGCATGGATTGTGCCATCCCCAACAGAACCAAGATGCTATACTCCAAAAAAAGGAAGCCAATCTGGTGGTCCCCTGCCATAAACAAACTCTACAACAGAAGGAAGAAGCTGTTGCAAAAAAGAGTAAAATCCCAAGATTGGAGGAAGTCCCTGGTCAGCCTCAGCAAGCTGCTGAGATCCCTCATACAATCCACCAAAGCCAGTTATGAAAATAAAATCACCACTGATTCCAAAGACAACCACAAAGCATTCTACATATCTGCTCTGAGCTACAGCACAATGGCACTAAATATACAGAACCAACTGATATTGCCAACATCCTGGCAGATAGGTTCAGTGCTAACTTTACCCTCCTCTTACCCTCCAAAGGGCCCATCTTAATACCAGAAGAATGCAAAGCCCCTGTAATCACTGATGAACAAGTAAAGACTGCATTCTCCAAAGCCAAGAACACAGCATCCATGGGACCAGACAACATCCCAGGCTGCGTATTGCATGAACTACAGAATAAACTGGCACCCCACCTAAGTACCATGTTCAATCATAGCCTCACCTCAGGCTATGTGCCTACTGAATGGTGCACAGTGACGGTTATCCCACTCCACAAAGGGGGTGCCACCACGGACCCCAGAAACTACCACCCCATTACCCTGATAAGCCTGGTCTGCAAGGCCATGGAACATATCATCTTGGAGCTTATAAACAAAGACATAGGTAACCTCCAAACCCTGGACCCCACTCAGTTTGGGTTTGTAAAAGGTAGATCATGTCTACTAAACCTGACTTGACTTCTTTGAAGCAGTCACTAGAGCCGTAAATGAGGGCAAGGTAGTGCACACAGCCTATCTTGACCTTGCCAAGGTTTTTGATACCAACCCCCACTCTGGAATTATAGGTAACCTCCAAACCCTGGACCCCACTCAGTTTGGGTTTGTAAAAGGTAGATCATGTCTACTAAACCTGACTTGACTTCTTTGAAGCAGTCACTAGAGCCGTAAATGAGGGCAAGGTAGTGCACACAGCCTATCTTGACCTTGCCAAGGTTTTTGATACCAACCCCCACTCTGGAATTATAGATTAACTCACTAAACTGGGCATAAATCCCTATGTCACAAGATGGGTGGCCAGCTGGCTCACTGACAGACACCACACAGTAAAAGTAGCCAACTCCAAGTCCGACTTCAGACCAGTGACGAGTGGAGTACCACAGGGTTCGGTCCTCTCCTGTTCGGCATCTACTTTTCTAAAGTGCAGGCCAACACAGAAGGTCTTTGGCTAACAAAGTTTGCTGATGACTGCAAACTGGGAGCCATAATAGAATCACCTAATGATGTAGACATTTTACAAAAGGGCCTCACAAAGACAGATGCTTGGTGTCAAAGTCATAGCCTCAAGCTCAATGCCAAAAAGTGCATTGTCATTCCCTTTGGGAAAAAACTCTGCACCTATGAAGTACCACATAGGTGGTAGCTCACTAAACACTGAAAGTATGATAAGAGACCTCGGGACACAGGTGGACAGTAGTCTCTCCTTTGATAACCACATCACCACAGTAGTCAGGAAATCCTTCTACATGGCACACCTCATTACAAAAGGGTTCTACTCTAAAAAAAGGAGGTCATTGTTCCTATCTACTCATCCCTCATTAGACCCATTATAGAGTACAATGCCTTGTTTGGCATGTATCTCACAAGACACCTACAACAATTGGAAAGGCCACAGAAATACCTCACTAAGAGGATTACTGACCTCAAACAGATGCTATACACAGACTGTCTCAAAAAACTCCAGCTCTACTCCGTCACATATCGCCTATTCAGAGGCGATCTCTGCCTAACATACAAAGCTATATCAAACTCAGAGCTGTGGGACATGCTACACTTAAAGAAATCCCAATCTCTCTGAACCACACTCTCCAGGGACCTAAACCTTGTCACCACAATAAACAGAACATGCTGGAGGGATAGATTCCTGTCCCAGAGACTTCCCATACTCTGGAACAAACTACCCATTCATGTCAAGCAAAGCTCCTCATTGGCCCTCTTTAAGAAAAATCTTGATGACTGGATGGGAAATAGAAAATTCACCCAGGGGATCACTTCTGTGGCCCTGCTTGACAGGGGCACGAGAAAATAATTTTCTTGGGTGGCAAAAGCCAGTGAACCTTTTTGGCTAGGCTTATATAGTCCCCAGGGCCGATAGCCTAGTACCTATCTATGAACCTATGAAGTAACAGAGTAGTAGGAAGAAACCCAAATTAGAAAAATATAGGCAGTTAAATAAAGTTTGTTTTTTGTTTTTTTTTTTTTTTTTTTAAGTAAAAAGGGATAGAGCAGGAGCAGAAGATGATTCAAGGTTAAGGGACTAAGGGGTTTGGCCTTCCCAAATGATCTTTGTATTAGGTAGAATGAGCTAATGAGATGGGGCTAGGAGGAGTGCCCCAGATCAAATTTACAATAGGGGCGGGCAACTGCAAGACCCACCAACTTTAAAAATAGAATAGCAGTAGGGTAGGAGGGTGGGACAAAAAAGGTATCAGCAGAGATCAGAATACAATGCCAGTAAATATCTAAATAATTCAGTAAAACAAAAATAAGACCATGCAGAGCTATGAACATTTAAGGTGCCAAAAATATACTTATTAGCTTAATGTTTCCAAATTGTTTGATAAGCACTCTCAGTCAGAACACAAGGAGATTCTAGCAATGGTATGCAGGAGTTTATAAAAAAGAAATATTTTTATTACCAGCAAGCCTTGAGACAATCAGATACCACAAAAGCTGTTAGACCAGTTTTACCAACTTTAAGAAAAAACAGCAAAAGGATGTGAAAAAAGGTTTCAGCAGAGATCAGAATACAGTGCCAGCAAATATATAAATAATTCAGTCAAGCAAAAATAAGACTGAATTATTTATATATTTGCTGGCATTGTATTCTGATCTCTGCTGAAACCTTTTTTTCACACCCTATTGCTGTTTTTTCTTAAAGTTGGTAAAACTGGTCTAACAGCTTTTGTGTTCTCTGATTGTCTCAAGGCTTGCTGGTATAAAAAATATTCCCTTTTTGTAAACCCCTACATATTATAGACTTTACAGCAGTTAGTATACAATAAGGGGACATTACCCCTTTTTGATGAAAATACAAATGTAATAAAGAGTAGTAGCATACAAATTGTAGCATTTATAGCAGTTAGTATACAATAAGAGGATATTACCCCTTTTCGTTGAAAATACAAGTGTATAAAATATACAATGAGAGCAGATAAGAACCTGGAAGTGCATTGCAAGATATTTCACAACTGAATAAGAGTATATAAATGTTTAAGTTTCCATATATGCATTCAAGCAAATACACATGTAAGAGCACATATATATATATATATATATATATATATATATATATATATATATATATATATATACACACACACACACACACACACACACACACACACACACACACACACACACACACACATATATATATATATATATATATATATATATATATATATATATATATATATATATATATATATATATATATATATATGGGTCTATCTGATAACACCAACATGCAAAAACACCGACAACGAAATCACCGACACCACAAAACCGAAAGTTCAAAAACATGAAACTTCACATGCTCGACAAACCACAATCCTGACAATCAACAAACAAAACAAATCCCCAGTCCAAAAAGCACACACACAACACAAGCACACCAAAAATCTTACAAACCTACACTAAACCTTACATACACAACTATCTATGCACTAACCTTAACCCAAACCCTAACCCTAAGGTCCGCCACTATCGCACACTCACCTAACCCACGCCCTAACCCTAACTCACTTAACCCACCCCTAACCCTACAGTCTGTCACTATCGCACACTCACCTGACCCGCGCCCTAACCCTAACTCACTTAATCCACCCCTAACCCTAACCCCACACTTACCTTAACATGTCGGTGTTCTCAGCATCGGGATTTTCAACTGTCAATCATCTCCGTTGTCAATCTTCTGGTGTCGGTGTTCTCGTCGTCAGCGTTTTGCAGTTTCGGTGTTATCAGGTAGACCCATATATATATATACATATATATATATATATATATATATCTATATATATATATATATATATATATATATATATATCTATATATATATATATATATATATATATATATATATATATATATATATATATATATATATATATATATATATATATATATATATATATATATAGACATATATATATATATATATATATATATATATATATATATATATATATATATATATATATATATATATATATATATACATATATATATATATATATATATATATATATATATATATACATATATATATATATATATATATATATATATATATATCTATGGTTCCACTTCATATCATGGAATTATCATTTCATCGAATTTCAAATCATCGAGAACAAATCGTCGAAAACTCATTTCATCGAAAACTCATATCACTGAATCTCAAATCATTGAAAACTATAAAGCAACTACAAATAACATCCCAGACACTGTTTACTACGTTTATGCAGGGGGGCAAGCCCCCCTGCACCCCACACCCCCCCGTAATTAAATATACCAACTCCAAGGTTGCACTACAGTGGGGTGAGGAAATTACCTTTTTCCCCCACTGTAGTGCGACCTTGGAGTTGGTATATTTATTTACGGGGGGGGTGGAGTCCCCCACATGGGGGATGCAGGGGGGCTTGCCCCCTGCATAAATGTAATAAAAACTTTGTGGAATGTTATTTTGTAGTTGCTTTATAGTTTTCAATTATTTGAGATTCGATAATATGAGTTTTCGATGAAATGAGTTTTCGACGATTTGGTCTCGATGATTTGAAATTCGATGAAATGATAATTCGATGATATGAAGTGGAACCATATATATATATATATATATATATATATATATATATATATATATATATATATATATATATATATATTTACACACACACACACACACACACACACACACACACACACACACACACACACATATATATATATATATATATATATATACATACATACATACACTCATATATAGGTTATTGCTTACACACATGGATAGGTATAGTTAGAGCGTGTTTATGTTGTCCAGGACAGATAGGGTGTAAGAAATAGTGAGTGGATGTGGCTTCAGGGGAGTCAATTACAGTTGCATAGATGGTTGGTGAAGAGGTATGTTTTAAGTAGGCTTTTAAAGGAGGCTGTAGAGTTTTGTAGTCTGCAGACAGGGGGAAGGTTGTTTCATATTTTTGCTATTTCATGGGCAAATAGTGATCCTCCAGAGTTGTTTTTGCATGTAATGGTTTTGATTAAGGCTTTGTTGGAGGACCTAAGTTGAATGGTGGAAGTTCAGCAATTTCTAATATAGCTTGTTAATGGGGACTAACAGCTCTCCAGTATGAGATCCTCTCATAAAATATGATCTCTGAGATCCGTCTGATTATTAAAATAAAAAGCAAACACACAAACAAAAAGTACATTTAAGAACTGGCTACATAAAGTAATCTGACTCAAGACAGTATCAAGAAATATCAATTTTATATGCACAGCTATTGGTTACTTCTAATTCAATTAAAGCTTTCAAATAAATAATTCCATGTCTATGCAAGCCAATCTGCAGATCTAATTTTTAAGCAGTTTATTCACTCGTAACTGTGTTTGATACTATAAAGCCACATTGTTTCTGAAAAGTAAAGTGGAAGTGTGCTGATTATGACTAATTCCACTTTTAATATGAACTTTATGACTGAATTGGAACACTTCAATTTGCCAGAATGTGATACAAAATTCGTTTTTATATTTTCTGTCACTAACTTCCTTTTTATTTATTAAATTGACAGCTTAATTTGGAAAGAACTGCAAGGGGTAACAAAGCCGTTCTGTTGCAAGGGTTATGTATGTTCAGGAGATATTACTGGAGTACAGAAACAGTCGTAGTACAGCATAAACGTGTCTAGAACTGAGGTGTGCAACCAAAAAATACTGCACATTGCTCAAAGCAATAAGGAAGTGGAGATGTGAAATACAAATTGTTTCATTAACATTGAAGAACTCTCCACTTCCTAATTTGATTTTGCCTCATAACTAGAAAATACAATTGTATAACCAAAATCCATACACTGTAAATAATAATTCCTGGTAAAACACTTGCCAGATGTCATTGTTATCCTAGTCAATATCATGTATAATAGGGCTAAGACACTGTATGATGGCAGTGGGCCAATCCTTTGCAGGGTAGCTAATAAAAAACAGGTCTATATTACATCATCGAACTCACTATATATGAACATATATACATGCAAATGTCTACATCGACACATACAGAGGTATGTCTAGGAAGATACATAATCAGAGGGTGCACACCATACTGAACAGCCTGTATCCCTACAGTTGCAACCTCATCCGATGGACATTGTATGAGTCATCCATACCACAGACAAGTGTTGCCTGACACATATACCCACAGAGAAGTCAAAGGATGTAACACAACACACAGGTTGGTATACATAGGAAAGGTTCAGTTGTGTACTATTACAGTTGTATATGCCATGTCATATAGCTGATTATGCTTTGACATACATACAAACAGAGTAATGCAACACTCAAACAGATCATTTATTACAGTAGTCCGACAACATCACATCTGTCATGCCAAGGCCTTCAAGTAATCCAACAGAAAAGACTGATGTGGCCACAGCATAACAAACTATCCACATTATGTAATGCAGATGTATAGCCCAGGGGCCTCTAAATACACTCTGCATGCAATCCCTAGGGGGAAAAGACCTGGGTTGGCACTATGGGTGGTATCTGTCACATAACAATGCATAACTGTAATCATCACAATCATACAGATGGCAGTAAGCAGTAGGCCAGCAATGTTCATAAGGTGAAATGTATGGTAATGTACATCCGCATACCTTAAGGCAGCTTACTACTGGTAGTCCTCACATGTTGTAACACCCTGGGATACTTATGGTGCATACCCCCCCATACACTGCCTTAAAGGGGCATAGCACACTGTTACATACACTGACCTCTAGACTCCTGAGGTGCACACATGTATTGTGCAAATGAAGCCCACATATATATGGTGCATATGGTCTGTGCACCATTAGTTATTGACATCATATCTGATAATCATCCAGTCAGATAACAGACTGCTGGACATGTGTGTAGTAGGGCCTGTTTCCAAGGACAGTACCTGAACATTCTGTGTTTGTGTGTACAGTACTGTGGTCTGTGTATGTAGTGCAGGGGTCTGCAGCCTTCAGTATCCAAAGAGCCATCCCTGACCCCTCACCCACAGAACTAATTTCATCGGGAGGCACAACAGCTATCTGACTCCTACACTGAAGATAGCAGAGCATATACGGTGTCATATATAGTTATACTAAATATAATATAACTAAGTGTATAAGAACAATACCTAACATATGTCCATAATTGTGTTCCTGTGTTGGGATTTCCACATCTGTGTGTGTGTGTGTGTGTGTGTGTGTGTGTGTGTGTGTGTGTGTGTGTGTGTGTGTGTGTGTGTGTGTGTGTGTGTGTGTGATAGTGTGTCTATTAATCCTCAGAGGCACAAGGAGCCACTACAGCAGGGTTGAAGAGACACATGTGGCTCCAGATCCACAGGTTGCAGACCTCTGAGTTAGGATGATTGACAACTGTGTGTATATTGCACTTACGAACCATGGGCTCTGGACAGACTGTGGTAGATGTCATTGTTCTTTGTCCTGTTCTAGCTGATGTTACATGCCACTCCAGTGTTAGGCTTGTGTATCATATGTGGGCTGTGGCTGCGTTGACATTGGATGTGGGTATGCTTTTTCTCACAGGTGTCTTCTATGCTGTGCTGTGACCTGCGTGTTGAGCCCACTATAATCGCAGGTACATGTGTATCCCCCCATACAATATGTATTCCAGTGCTGTGGCATTCTGCCTGTAGTATGCCCAGTGCTTTGTGACATGCCTAGCAGTCTACTGTAAATACCTAGTGTGCTGTTATGTCCAGTTATTTGCAAGACATACTGCTGCCAGGCCTGCATAACTGTTGTGTATTTCTGACAAAGCAGTGGTATGCTGTACAGATGTATGTCATTATCTACTGGGTAGTATGTGGCCATGTGAACTCAGCAGCACCAGGTATTATGTGCCTGGACAGCCTGGCGTGTGTGCGTGCATACACTGTGTGGGCATATGTACCCCAGTATTGTCGTGATATACCCATGTACATGGCTAGTAACATCCACATTGGGAGGTGTGGTCCACATGTCTCGCATGAAGGGGACATGTGAACACTTCTGGACTGACCACAGAGTGCCACACTGTCCACATATAGTGGCATATCCCTGCTGTAGTCCACAGGATCATTACTGTTCTAGCAGTGGTTCCGTACTATGCTGCCCCTAGGATGTCTGTCCATAGGCAGTGGTGCACATGTCTACAGCAGATGTGACCTCCCACACCCAACATGTCTGTTAAGACACCCCTATGACAGTGACAACAGTTTACATATATACCAGCAATACATCCATGTCATCCCCTGCACTACAGTGTTGGGGCTATTGGTACCAAGGTAGGACTATACTCCATGTTCTGGACATATGGTAAACGTATATTTGTACACATATATCCACATATCTATGTACATATATACACATATACATATCCACATACATCTATGGGGATATATATGTACATATATACATATAAATACTCACACATATACATATACACAGCAATGACTTCAACAACAAGTTGCTAAGCGTCTGATGGGCATTCAAAGGGGATCCAGTATCAGTCTGCCTGGGATGACATGATGTACAAACCACGATGCTCTGGCAGAGTTGGTCTGCACGTGTTGCCCCTGGGATTCAGGTTACTGGCTACAGCTCTTGGCACCCCCATAGTGCCTTATCTAGGCAAGGTTCAAAGGACAAAACCACCACTGTAACAGATACAAGCATGCAAAACTGATGGAAATGTGACTCAATGCTAGAACTCTAAACCTAAAAAGCCACTCTCTTGAGCCACACCTACAAATGGGGAACATCGATATCTGTGCAGTAACTGGGACCTGGTTCAACGCTCCAGAGAGCATACCTGTAATACCTGCCTACAACCCTTATCACACATGTTGGGCAACAAACCAAGACCACAACACTACAGGTGGAGGAGTGTCCATATTCACCAAGGTCATTCACACCTCCAGCCTAGTGTCCAACACAATGCATCTGAGAATCACCAGATGCAACTAACACTAGGTAAGACTACAATCTAAATTGTAGCTTGCTACGGATCCCCCTCCATGGGCCAAGGTTCTCACTACACCTTTATAAATATACCAGACAATATTAAGATACAACCAAACACCATAATACTGGGTGATTCCAAATACTCTGCCATTAACTGCGAAAACAACTCATGTACCACCACCCTTTACCAATGGTTCATGGAACTCATACTTTCCAATCCCCTGGATCAACTAATCTATTGTCCAACCAGGGTCTCCAATATCCTAGGCCTGGTCATTACCAACATGGGTGTCAGATGCTCCACACCAGTGGTAAACCCCTCATAGGTCAGGTCTGACCATAAGATAATCACCGTTGACATCCACATCTCACCCCCACCCCAAGTAAGGAACCTCCAGAAATACACTCTGCAAAGCCAACACCATGCTCCTCAAATCAGAAGTGAAAAACCTCATGACACCCATGGAGATGGGAGCTGAAAGTGCAACTGGTAAATCCTACACTAAGGCACTGTATGGGCACATCCACTCGTGCATGAATTGTGCCATCCCAAATAAAACCGAAACACTGTCCTCCAAACAAGGAAGCCAATCTTGTGCTCCACTACCATGAACAAACTATACAACAGAAGGAAGACAATGTTGCAGTGAAAAGGATAATCCCAAAATGCAAACCACTCCCTTACCATCCTCAGTAATAAGCTGATATCCCTTGAAATCTTCCACAGCTTGTTACATAAATATAATTGCCATAGATTCCAAAGACAACCACAAGGCATTCTATAGTTATGTCCAGGATCTATATGGCAATGCTCAAAACTGCTCTGAGCTACAACAGATTGGCATTAAATATACTGATTCAAAGGAGTTTGCCAATACCCAGGCAGACCGATTTAGCGCCACATTCAGCCTTCTCTCACCCCTTTACAGGCCCATCTCAGTAACAACAGGTTGTCAAATTCCAGTAATCATGGCCACATAGGTGGAAATCGCCATATCCACTGCTAGGAATACAGCATCCATGGGACCAGATGACATCCTGGGCTGTGTACTACATGAACTACAAAATAACCCTGCATCTCACCTAAGTGCCATGTGTAATCATAGCCTCGCCTCATGCTTCTATCCCACTGAGTGGCGCACAGCTACAGTTATCACACTCCACAAGGGGGAATCCACATTGGATCTCGGGAACTACAGTCCCATCAGTCTGATGAGCCTGATCTGCAAGGGCATGGAATGCATTATCATGCAACTTATTAACAAAGACATTGGCAACCAGCAGACACTGGACCCCATCTTGGGTGGGCTCGTGACGGGCAGATCTTGTCTCTTGAACCCAATTGACTACATTGATTCAGTCTCCGGAGCTGTGGAGGAGGGTAAGGTGGTGCACACAGCCTATCTGGACTTGTCCAAGGCCTTCAACAACATTGCCCACTCTAGAGACATAGTTGAACTTATGAAGCTGGCCATAAACACCTGTGCCATTCGATGGGTTGTCAACTGACTTACCGACGGAACCCAGACTGTAAACGTAGCCATGTCCAATCTCTGCTCCAGACAAGTGACAATTGGAGTACGTCAGGGTCGGTCCTGGCACAGCTCTTGTTTGGCATCTACTCTGGCTAACAATGCTCACAGATGACTGCAAACTGGGAGCCATTATTGCATCCCCAAATGATGTGGATATTCTACAACATGGCTTTATAGAAACAGATGCTTGGTGCCAGAGCCATGGGCTCAAGCTTAATGCCAACTAATGTATAGTTATCCCTTGTGGAAATACCATGAACCCACGAATTACTGCATAGGTGACAGTACACTAAACACTGGCAGTGTGCTGACAGACATAGGGACACAGGTGGATAGTGGTCTCACCTTCATTAACTTCATAGCCACAACAGTAAGGAAATCCTTCTATGTGGCACACCTCATCACTGAGGGCTTTACATCCAGAAAAAAGGGGGTAATTGTCCCACTGTACTCATCCCTCATTACACCCTGTATAGAGTACAACACCTCATTTGGTATGTACCTCGCAAGACAGCTGCGACAGCTGGGAAGGCAGTGGAAATACCTCACTATAAGAATCACAGGCATCAAACAGATGGCCTATGCTGACCATCTAGAAATCCTCCAGCTATACTCTGTGGCATATTGTCTACACCGAGGCTATCTTTGCTTAACATACAAGGCTATGTCCAACCCTGGGAAATTACATCTGCAATATGTGCATGTACTGCCATGTACAGTACATGTGTCTGTGTGCTGTCATTATAGTTGCAAAGGGTATTGAGTGTCATGTCTGGGACACACAAGTATATGAGACCTGCACAGCACTGTTATGTGTGTGAATGTGTGACATTCAGGGGTAGCAACCCAGGGTACGTGCTGTCACACTGGCATGTAGTCTAACATGGCATTACTACTGTTGACAGTGCTGTCCCAGGGAAGGGTAGAGTGCTAACATTAATACTGGCAACAAACACACCTGTGGGCATAGCTGCACTCTGAGGGCTCACTGCCATGTTCGTGGTGTGTGGGTTGTGTCACCATATATATCCCCTACTGGATAATAATCAGACATGTGGAATGTAACTGTAGAGTACCGTCTGTACAGCACATGTTAGTGAGGGCTTACAACATGTAGTAATGGCATACATATTGTTGTCAGACATCCATCTGTTGACACATTCATCCTACTGCATAGCTACTCACCAAACTGGTGTCTGTCAGTCCCTCTACAGATGTGCAGATGGCAGATATCCAGCTGGGATATGTACAGACAACCTATGCTTGATTGACACCGACATGTGTGGGCAGCTGTGTACTACCTGTCACATATAGGCAACATCAACCTGTATGGGCCACATACCACGGGTACCTACACTACACTACCACAGTCAACTGAACATGCTTGGGTTCAGGTGTCCATCACAGACACTAACCATGTGTTGTAATACATGTTGCATACATGTCAACTGGATCACCTCAGTGGCCATGTGCAGAAGGCACCCAGAGGAATGGCTGATGCATGTTACTCTCACCCTGCCAGTCACTAACGTGGTGTCAGTTGATAGATTGCCTGCTGGCACATGGCAGGTGGCATGATACCAATGTACACACATCCCCTTCACATCCAGTCCCTCCATGGACAATAGCCAGGTACACAGCTATGATCACCTGCAGCAATGCACCACAGTATTGACATGTGTACATGTGCATTACTGAGGATAGCATTGTTTGTGTGTTAGTACACCTGTAGCTGGAAATTCCATGACAGCCTTCACAAATACCTCCACTTCCATTGCCATAGTCAGATGTGGCCGCTGCTGTATTGGACATCACATGTACCCTGTTACACTCCTGTCCCTAACAGCTACATGTGCCTTGCAGTACCAGGACAACAGTGTTGCACAAATGAGTCAATAGGCATGGGAATCCCATTGAGGTCTGCCACGTGTGTGTATGTGTGCATGTCTGCATATCTGTAGGGTACACCATTCCGAGGCCACATACTCCTATTACACTACACATTGCCACACAGTAGTACAGAGAGTGTTGTCACTGCCAATAGGTGTGGCATCACAATGCAACACCCTGCTATGCCTGTGGCATGTGCATTGCATGCATATCCCTATGGTACCATTGTTGTGATATGCAATGGGTTGTATTGTCGTCATGGGCAGTGTGTGATAGTGGGTATGTCAGAGTATCATGATGTATTCCAGTGTGTAGAATATCCATTGGGGGATGTGGGTGCTGTGTACTCTGTCATTACACCATGGGACACCCGGTATATGTCCCACGTACCACTTTCTGGTGACCACCGTCACCATCACCCATACAGGTAACTGATAACAGAATACAACCCAGTTATACATGTGCTGTGTGCAGCCTACCTGCAACACATTGGACACAAGGACTAGTTAGTTAGCAACAATGCGCCCAGGTCTCTAAGATGTGTGTCTGCCTGTTATGTGTCTATCAATGTGTATATGATGGTATGACACACTATGTATTCTCCATATACAAACATTAAATCCCCCATTGCCATATTGTACATGTCTGTGGATGTTCTGCATGTAACATGTGACCTGGTACACATCTCACCTTAAACGAGGTGTCATGTGTGCAATGAAAACCACACTGTTCAGTAGCACTATATACCTAGGTAGGGGTCTAGTCACACTGTTGCCAAGTAAGGATGTGTGTGTATGTGGATGGGTTGACATAAGGGTGCAGATTATACATGTACCAGCAGGTCACCTGTCAATGTGGCACAGGCAATAACTGTTACACAAACCTGTAACATGTGTGCAACTGTACACCAGATATATCACAGCCATGGTGTCACCACAGTGCCATACCCTTGTGGAATATGACTGCAGATGATCCTCCTGCTGACATATGTACATCTACAACACAAACAGATTACATTATCTTGGGGTGGCTAAATGGTGTGGTTGTTTGGTTTACAAACACAACACAAGGGCAGGGGTTTGAGTTTCACAAAGGATAATTGGCTAAGCTTAAAATGGCTCGCAAGGGCAGTTAGCTTAGTACTAACCTATGAACCTATGAACCTATTATGGTGATAACAATCAATCAGTGTTACTAACAGCTGAAATGCATCATAGCTGCATGGTTACACTACCTGACATGTATGCATTACACATTACCCCTGACAACATCTTACACTGCAGTACATTGCAGCACTCTGTTACAGTCACAGTGTGCATCAGAACCATATTATCCTGTCCCTGCATCAATGTTATGTATGACAGGGATGTGGCACAGGTATCATCATATGCACAGGGTGTGTTGCTGGTTTGCTAGATGCCGAGAGTGGTCCATACATTTGTCACCATGTGTGTGGGTGAGGGGTTTAGTTCACTGATTTGGGCATGGTGATGTGGTGTGTGTCAGTATGGGGTCGCCCTAGGTGTGATTGCATAGTATGTGGGTATGCATGCACACAGTTCTGCCATGTGGCTGCCCTATACAAGTGTTGGTGGATAGCTGCAGACCATACCTGGCAGGGTGTGCAGTTCACCACCTCTGGCCATGGACACGCTGACTGTGCCTGCCAGGAGTTCCATGGGCATGTGCAGGTACAGACCTTGAAGTGCTACTCTCCTCTAATGATGACAGATGTCCGCTGGAACCATGTCCTGCCTGGGACTGGCCAGGGCCACATGCATGAGGCCTGCTGTGGTGTGGACAGCACCCTCAGTGGTGTGCTGTGGCTGGTACTGCCACTATGGGAGCGGCTTGGCATCCTGGCACGTCCACGTTGATCACCAGCTGCTGGTGTTTCTGGCCTACGTCCATGTGGTTGCCGCACCACTCCCACCACACATTAAAGCATGAACATACCACAGTCGAGGAGGCCCACTATCTCTCCCCACGATCTATCTATGATCTTGGTCTTTTCACAGAGGACAGCAGCAAGTTCATGGAGGTTGCCACTTACAGATGAGAAAGCAGCCCTCTGCAGCCTCAGGCCCTGACTGGTGTACATTTCCATATGTGCCTGTGCCTCCATTATGGCCTGAAACATGCTCCTGGTGGTACCAGTTGTGGTGCCTCTACCAGGGGCATGATGACCAGCGGACCTCCCACGAGCACCATGGTACATCTGCCAATGTGGTGCCATGCCAGACATCTGGCTATACTGACTGTGACCCGACACAGTTGGCATGGACACCACACCTTCCTGGTCACTGGCACCAACTGCCAACTTCCCTCTGCTATGGCCACTTGTGATGGGGTTTGTAGTGAGCTTGGGCTGGCTAGGAGGGTGATGACAAATAATGGCACAGTGTCAGCCTCTGACAATCCCACCTGTACCTCAACAGTACCATCATCATCATCGGTGTCTGTATGGACACCTACCTCAGATTGCATTCAGGAGGGATCCTGACCCACCTCACCACCTGTGGGGGAAACAGACACACACTTTAAGACCTGTACAGCATTGCGTAACAGTACACACATTTACACAAGCACACACACACACACACACACACACACACACACACACACACACACACACACACACACACACACACACACACACACACACACACACACACACACACTGACAGTTCATCTTACTACCTCCCTTTCCCTGGGTTTATAGACAGTCCCACATTAAGTTACATATGTTCCCAATCCTGCATGGCACTTGCTAACATACACTCATTAATACTACCCATTAACATATCATTCCTCTCCATGCCTACATGTGTGATCACAACACATGACCTGTTACTCCATCACCTCCCTGACTTGAGTGGAGTAGGTTGTATATGGCCTCACTGCTGTCATCCAGTATTACCCTGTGTATGTCCAGTCATGGTGTACATGGCCCCTATATGGTTGGGGCTGCTACATTCACTACATATGTCACACACCGGAATCTCATACTACAGTCTTGCTTAGTCCATGCCACATCTGCTGCACAATCAACCCATCATGAGGACAACAGTAATATTTGGATACACTCACTGATGTGCTCTGGGAATTCCCCATTGCATTAGTAGTGCTGCAAACATGGGTAGCCGGTTATCTATCTGCTGCTGGCAATATGATGTGTATACCTGGTATGTACTTTCCCTCTCAATGTATGTTCCATGCTACAGACTTTGTTATGCTATCAGCTGTCCTGTGTTCACATATCAGACAGGTTGTCCTGGTGTCTCATGCGTCACTCCATGTACATGTACAGCACAATCCCAAGGAGAAGTACTGCCATGTGTTCAATCCCACTATTGCCTGTGCATACATGGACACCCACGCAAACAGATACACATGTACACACACATCTGACATGCATCGACTACACTCCACTCCACCAGATTGCACGTGCAGACACAATCAACACACAGCCACCCACCACCCCCACCCACACACACACACACACACACACACACACACACACACACACACAGACCTACATGTGGGGTTGCGCATCTTTTGTAGACACAGTCCTCCCATTACTCTTCTTTCAGCATGCATTACATATGGTGCTCAACAGCATGCAGTGCAACTATAGTGACTTCATGCTAGTGCCAGTATACATGTGTGTGATGCAGGGGCTGTGTTGATAGGTGATGGCCTTCCCCTTGTTAACACTGCACCCCTGTACAAAGTGTTACTGTGGACCTGTTCCACACCCTGCCTTGTACTGTGCACCATACCTCACAGGTGTACAAACCATTGCTGCATATGTAGTACTGTGTCGGTTATGTCAGCTCCAATGCCCACAGCCCGTATGTATTAGAGTAACTCATACCTGGGATGATATGTGAACAGAAATCATTTGTGAATGCCTGATGTCTGCTTTACAGATCACAACATCAGCAGTGCATGTATGACCTGTACAAGACTATTACTCTGACAACCATCAGACCTTGCCATGGATATGGGGGTGCCCTACATATGTCCCAGAACTCTGCATGGTTGTAAGGCCTACTCATGTGCACATCCCTTGGGGTGCACACACTGCTGTCACTATTGCTGTGGGGTCAGGGTTACATCTGCCACAGTTACTTAACCTGATTGTGTGCAGATACGGCCATGGGGGTGTTGTTTCACACATGTCCCTACTGTAGGCCATGTGTCCTGCCATACTTCTCATCCCTGTGGACACATTTCACAATGACAGGATGTTAGTTATTTTGCATGTGTCTGTTGTACCCTTCCGATACACCAACATGGTCTCTACTGCGATGCAGTGCATTTCACAGCAACAAAACGTGAACATGTACAGCATACAGTATGAGTAGGTGTGTTAGATGTGTGCATGGAATATCCCATAGCTATTACATGCCCAGTGTATTGTCATGCATGAACATGAACCATACTCACTGGCTACAGGCTGCTGCCATGTGGTATCCTGGAGGGACCTACATAAGAGTGTGAGAAAGTTGATGTCAGTGGCCACAGCTGTGGCATTTGTAAAGGGTGAGTGCAGCATTATGTTACATCAACAGCAGAAGTCCACAATACTACAGCTTATGCACTGTTGTTTATTTCTACTACACAGCAACAGACTATGTATATGCCATCTCAGATTTGCATTATGTACCTGTGCAGATGCGGATGCATACACAAGAGTGGTGCACTGATGTGCCCTGAGGCCTTACCTGCACGCTCCTCAGCTGGTGTGTTGGTGGCACCTACCTCCACAATGCGCCCTGCCAGTTGTTGATGCTGCAGGCGGGCAGGTGCCACAAGGCTGCTGAGAAGCTCCTCCACACGGGCAAGGGGTGGATGGGTGGTTTGCCCCCCCCTGTTGTGAGGTGGTCCCCCATACAGCAGCTGCACGCCAACGTACATGGTGAAGCAGGTTGGTGCAATTATGCTGGACCTGCTCATAGCTGCGGTTCTGCAGTCTGACATCATTTTTACATGCTGGCTTGCCGGGCCTAACGCACAACCTTCAACGAAGGAACGCCCATTCACGCATGTCGCCACACAAAAGATGCTCTAACTGAGAATCGAACGGGCAACGTCTAACTGTGAGGCAACAATGCTACCGCAGCACCACCACCGCAGTATATGTGTAGATATATCTTGTGGGTTGTTGATATAGTTATATCTATATGAGTGTCTGTGTATCTGTAGACATACACGTCTCATTATATATATCACACAGATATTTATCTATATGTGGGGTGCATACAGACATCTGGTCCACATTCTGTAACTGTCTTTCATTCACAGCTGCACTGTTCTGCCTTGCTGCAACACAGACAGGTGTCACATGTGAACACTAGACTAACATTAGGGTGGTATATATGGTGAGAAATTGCTGGTAAGCCTATTATAGACCTATGGCATTTGTGCATGCTACATTACACATTAACATGACTGTCCTGCAAGTGGTGTGTTCTGACACCCATGTGTCTATCATGACGGCAGTACTTCCATCACTATCTATTGCCCACATTAACATACCAAACACAGATATTATGGCTTACATCTTTGTCATTCATTGCTGATCTGCACAGTTGGTGGGTATGTCCCACTGCCTACAGGGACAGACAGTATTGTCCAGAGCAGTTGTTCAGCAGAACATCATTACAGGGACTACTACAGATGGCACATACAAATCATTCCACATCATATATCCTATTATTCTATACCACATAATACATTAAATTACATACATTTATGTTTTACATACCTTTTTTTTTTCAGACAGCTGTGACACCTTTCTGTTGTTTGCATTTTTTTCTGTGTGTGTGTGTGTGTGTGTGTGTGTGTGTGTGTGTGTGTGTGTGTGTGTGTGTGTGTGTGTGTGTGTGTCTATCTGTCTGTCTGTCTGTCTCTCACTCTCTCTCTCCACTAGAGTGATTGAGCTGGTTTGAATGAACTGCAGCATGGCTTTTGTAGGTGATGCACATGATCAGGTGATGGGATCTGCACCAATCAGTGTGCAACAGTTGCTAACTGCATGCAGCCTGCTGTGTAGTACTTCAGATAACCTCTGTCATGGCAACCCAGTACTATAAAATACTTACTCATGTGGGTGTTGTCCCTTAACCTTTCCAGTATGGAGGATATCCTTCCTGTATGTGGGCAGCAGTGTTACAGAAAGCAGGTTGCAATACCTCTTACAGCAGGACTTGCAGACACAGGCCAACTACACATTTGTATGAGGATCCAGACCTACAAACAGAGTGAGTAGTGTTGTTATGTACATTATATATTGCTGGTCTTGCAGTGTTTTCATGTACATAGTAGTTTAGGATGGAATGCAGTCTGTCTGCAAATCTCTCAATTGTAGGCCTATCCACATGATGGCCAGTGGATTGTCTGTTTGGTTTTGTCTGTGCACCACACAGGTCGTGTCCTAGATATATCACTGGCAATCTTTCTGTTGCGTGCTATCAGTACATAGCTATATCCAATTGTGTTTCTGATGTCTTATTCCTGCATAAGGGTATGTTACAACAAATCCTGTCACACCAGCAATTTCCAGGGTGTGTAACAGCAATATTGCAAGTATGGCCCTGTGTTCCTGCCTCTGTCCTCCACATATATGGCAGGCTTTGTCCTGCTGTGATACAGTTAGGGGTTGTTAGGTAATGGCCTATCATTATTTACTGCTAGCATTCCTGCTATCATCCCAGTCATATCTTGGACTCCCACAAAATTTGTTGGTCAGGCTCTATACATGTGACAAATACATTGACATCATCACAACTAATACATTTCCCCCTAGGACTTGACTACAGGGTGTAATTGGAGGCTGCTGAACTACATATGTAATTGTTGATTGTTACATCTCTTGAAGGCAAATCCTTTGCCTACTGTTGCACTAATTGAAGGCCTTGGTCTGGACAGCATAGTATGTTATATATCCACATTCCTTGCATCTACTGTTTTGTGTGGGCCTTGCATTCATCACTGATTAAATATTTCAAATTCTATGCGCTGTAAGTAATGGCATACATTATTGTATAGTACACAAATAAAGGTTTTTCTGTGTATGCATACCTGTGTGTCATGTCATGTCCTTTGAATTGTGAGTGGGAATATGTTTAATGTAAGTATTCTCATTTGTGGGCATGGTTGCCACACTACACGTGTCACAGGTACCAGTTGCAGGGCTTGTGGCTGAGGGATATACTTTGCACCCAATACTTCCACACTACTTCTACATATGTATGGCTACTAATACCATTTATCTGTGTATATGTGTATATACCTATATATATCTCATATATCATATATATATATATATATATATACACATACCTGAACATATTTGTCAATGTATAGATGTGTGTGCATATCTGTACTGTTGTAATGTGCACCCCTTCCACATTGTACATTCCCTACAGTAGAATGACTTTTCTGCATGATATGTTACAGATATTGCCATGACATGTACAGGTGAATTGGATTACTGTTAAAGCATTGTAGCTGTGTTGTGGAGGGTCCTTAAGTCAGGTACTGGATGTGCTGGATATTGGATTGCACAGCATATCTGTTAGGGCTTGGGGGGTAACATAGCACAAATTACCAGGTGTCCCTCATTTGAGCCCTCACCCCCATTAATAGTGCTTATGGTCTGTTATTTTGTAGTGAGTGGTTCAGGATTTTGTTACCATGTGGAAATGCTATACACATTTCTATCTGTAGATATATATATATATATATATATATATATATATATATATATATATACACATGTATATCTACATAATTATATATGTGAAACCCCTATATATATATATATATATATATATATATATATATATATATATATATATCATGTTATATGATTATTTGTGAGTCATGTGTATATATATATATATATATATATATATATATATATATATATATATATATATATATATATATATATATATATATATATATATATATATATGTATATATATGTATGTATATATATGTATATATATATATATATATACCTATAGCTGTCTATCTGTCTACATTTACAGATATATATCTGTGCATATGTCCATGCATGTTTGGCTTATATTTTTGGCCTGTACCTCATTCTCTTGGCAGTTGACATGGATGATCTTAGGATTGAAGTTAGTTACTCGTGCCTACACTTATGTGTTTCAGACTTCATCTCCTTCAAAATATATGTTCTAGTACACATAACTGTGTAACTAGCAATGTTTTAAGTGTATTAGAGCAGTATTTGACATATATCCCTATTTGTACCCACATTTTGGCACACT